>NW_018407264.1:34898-87535 GCF_002113885.1 Mizuhopecten yessoensis | reverse complement strand
CTGACTTAGTCCAGTAGATGTTTGTTTGTAGGGAAAGTCGTGTGTGGAAATTAATAGATCTGACTAAGTCCAGTAGATGTTTGTCTGTAGGGAAAGTCGTGTGTAGAAATTAATAGAACAGACTTAGTCCAGTAGATGTTTGTTTGTAGGGAAAGTCGTGTGTAGAAATTAATAGAACTGACTTAGTCCAGTAGATGTTTGTTTGGTAGTCCTATATGGTGTGACATTATTAAGCCAACGTCGGTACACATAGCTGGTCCCGACCAAGGACAAAAACGGAGTACTGTATTTCCTGATGTACAGGGAGTAAAGTTTACATCTACACACGGTCAAAATTCAAACTAAACATATTCCCCCGAATCCTACATCCTCCCCCACCCACTCCACCCCTTGCTGCCGAACCGAATTCAAACGTGTATCGTTTTGTATATAACATTATAATATCTATCTAAAAGGTCAAAGATAAAATAGAAATAAGATGAAAATAGTTATTGCATATACAAATGTAATATACAAATCTAACCACAAAAACGTCTTAAAACTGCCTGCACACCAGGATACGTCATAACTTACGTGTATTGTAAATTGATTTCATATTCCTGTAATCTTGACATCAACAGTTTAGTCTCAAGCATTGCTAATGATTTCATAAATTTTATTTTGCGAGATTTCCTTAATAGAAATGTGTAGGTTTGTAGGATTGTTTTTTTGGCGTTTCATGTGTTAGATTTATTCAATAAAAGGCCGATACGTAGATTGTCATTCCAGTTGTACAAATTATACCTACCCAAACTGTAGTTGACATGTTTAGCTTTCTAATATACTGTCGAATCCACTGTAAAACATTCTGGAGTTTTACCATGTCACAAAAACAGATTGACCTCCGAACATCGGGGATAAAAATTATAAATTACAGCTTGTTTTAAATTTCATGTATTTATTGGCATCCTCACATGTCTTTCTTTCTCAAAATTTTCAGACCAAGCGACATCAATTAGACTGTTATTTTTGCTCTAAATAGTTTTAAGAGGGTTTTTATCGAAACCAGCTTTCAAAGAATCGTCCCATCGGAGGAAATAGACGAAATCCTTCTTGTTGTACCAGGTGTTTTGTTGTTGCTGTTGTTGTTGTTGTTGTTAATAGCGCTGTCATCTACGTGTTGTGTTCGTCATACTTTTAAAAAAAAAACGTTGCTCTAAGATGACAACAAATATATCAACGCTATCGTCGAAATACGTCCTTTACATATAGATAATTAAGTAAGTTAGATATGGTAAGATTACGAAACTCTCTTTCCTTTCACCCTCGAAACACTTCCGGCCATCAACCGTCCCTTTGAAAAACAAATGTTTAATAGTAGCATTACAGTGAAAACAACTATATTGAATATTTTATATGTATTGTGCTTCATATTCCCTTTAAGTTTTAAAAACTTAATAGTGTTTTTTTCTTTGCTTTTGAACAATAGAAAATGTTTACTTTTAAACTCGCCATAAATATAAATAATATTTATATGTATTTACTTTCATTGCTAACAGAATCTTTCGTTTTGAGATGCGTAGATTGAACATAACAATCGGAAATACCAACAACATCGAACATGTTTGTTACGACAGAAAACAAGTCCATATTGTTCTTCAAATTCAAAAATCAATTCCACTCTATGTTTTTATTACAATGAAGTATAGGTATAGGTATAGCATAAGACAAAAATACGATATTTCTTTTTTAACATTTTTTATGATTATTTTTGTTTATCCAATTTAAATTCCAAATTCTGAATCTAATACGTCGCTTTGCATCATGTTTAAAACAAAGATGACACGACATTCTGACTTCATACCTCTAGAGTATACATATTATTTTCCAAAACGCAGACTGGCCGACGACGACTGTACGAAAATATCAACAACACACAAAGCCAGATATATGAACTGCCTGCTCGTGTATGTACAAGGTCTTATTACGTATTCAAACAACATCATCAGCCCTAGAGATTTATTCAATGCCCGCAAACTCTTTAAGCTTTTCTCTGGGTCTATGTGACGTCTAGGTGTCTACAAGGGGGCTTTCTGTTATTAAGAATGTCAAAACAATACACGTGCACGTTGCATATTGGTATGACGGTCCCACCAAGTCCGGCAGTTACACGACATACACACATTCCCGACAATGCCTTATGAATATATATAGCATCGTCGTTTAGACCTCTGTCGACTAGAATCGCAGGAGACACACTCTCTGTTTTTGTAGAGCACAACAGCTGGTCTAGCTCTGTGTTCTACCAAACTCCTCCAATGTCCAACAGCGCTGGAATCATTAGATATAGGATGCATACAAGTATTTGATCCTTTACTTCGAATTCCATATAGGAACATTGATCGGTGTCTTTGTCGAGGTGATCTACAACTGGAGAGAAGAACCATCATTTAAGGAATAAATATATATATTTTTAGTGAGGTTATGCAAGTAGGAAAATGAGTCGAGCATGAACTTAAATAAATGGGAATGCGTTCATGGTTTTTTTGTATACTGATATATGTAAGTAATTTAAAAACAACAACAGAATATATATCAAATAGAAAAGAGACAGATGAAAAGAAAATCCCAAGTTTTTTATAAGAATAAACTCGGCGACAATAGCTCAGACTGACAATGTGATGTATTTTATAAACACAGCAGTGTCGAAACCATTTCCGGGCCAGGCAACCTAAAAATGATGTTTCGTTAGACAATTATCGATACTGTTACTGTCTATGTCTAACGAAATTTTCAAACATTCGTTTATCATTTAATTTAAAATATAAACTTAAGGCATTACCATTTACTAATGTTTTCGAAAGGCCAGTTGTAATTTTCCCTCCGAGTTCGAGAAAGTTCAAAGTCATTTTATCGTTCAAAATTTGTGCAGTTTGTGTAATATCGAGGTGAAATTGTTTTGAACATTTTTTGGGGGAAAGTCGAGATACCGAGGAATGTTATACTGACCAATCTCACGCAGCTCAAGGTGACGTCGATAGCTCTTTGCAAAAGAATCAATCAATCAATACACCAATCAATGAACACCTCCTTTTGGTTGTGTGGGGGAAATGGTCATTGAAGAATGGTACAAAACATTCGGTTTTACCGTATTAAGTAAACTGTGATTTTCTAGAAAAAAACCAATAACGCTTAAAAGTGAATACATACATGTTACATTAGCAGCCGATTTCGGGACATTGATAAATTCTTCAAGAAAACAGGTCTGATTAATTATAATATATCAATGTTAATTAAAACTTTAAATGTATCCTCTAAAGCTAATCGTGACGAAAGAAGAGTAACAAGCAAATTGAGTACATGAAATAACCATTTCTATTAAGACATGATGGTGGACTGTTGTCCCTGGAGACGATGGGCTGTTTCCTTTATACGACCATTCTTCAGGGGCACAAACAACTCGTTATATATGTAACAAAATAATGGTTTGACCTAAAGAAAATTATATCAGGATAGTATTGGACTGAGTATTGACTGTGTGTGTAATATATTGTTACATATACATTGATTCGTTAGACAATTGCTAATAATGGATCATCAATCACCGTAGAAGCTTTCGATTTCTCAGTTTTCATTTTTCTGTATAATGCGTTTGGACCTTGTAATTTGGTTATTTTTTATTTTGTGTACTCTTTCGATATTTGGTATTCTGATTTCTATATTTTGTACCCTGTGTTCTCATTGGTCTCTGATTTCTGTATTTATACTCTCTATCTTGTATTCTGATTTCTATATGTTATACTCTCTATCTTGTATTCAGATTTCTATATTTATACTCTCTATCTGGTATACTGATTTCTATATTTTATACTCTCTATCTTGTATTCAGATTTCTATATTTATACTCTCTATCTGGTATACTGATTTCTATACTTATACTATCTATCTTGTATTCTGATTTCTATATTTTATACTCTCTATCTTGTATACTGATTTCTATATTTTATACTCTCTATCTTGTATTCTGATTTCTCTATTTATACTCTCTATCTTTTATACTGATTTCTATATTTTATACTCTCTATCTTGTATTCTGATTTCTATATTTTATACTCTCTATCTTGTATTCTGATTTATATATTTTATACTCTCTATCTTGTATTGTGATTTCTATATTTTATACTCTCTATCTTGTATTGTGATTTCTATATTTTATACTCTCTATCTTGTATTCTGATTTCTCTATTATACTCTCTATCTTTTATACTGATTTCTATATTTTATACACTCTATCTTGTATTCAGATTTCTATATTTATACTCTCTATCTTGTATACTGATTTCTATATTTTATACTCTCTATCTTGTATACTGATTTCTATATTTTATACTCTCTATCTTTTATACGGATTTATATATTTTATACTCTCTATCTTGTATACTGATTTCTATATTTTATACTCTCTATCTTGTATTGTGATTTCTATATTTTATTCTCTCTATCTTGTATTCTGATTTCTCTATTTATACTCTCTATCTTTTATACTGATTTCTATATTTTATACTCTCTATCTTGTATACTGATTTCTATATTTTATACTCTCTATCTTGTATTCGAATTTCTATATTTCATACTCTCTATCTTTTATTCTGATTTCTATATTTTATACTCGCTATCTTGTATTCGGATTTATATGTTTTGTTTACTCTTAAGTGGAATGATTATGTCAGATTTCTTTTATTTACCTTATCATATGAACACATATCTATTTAACGATATAAAATATATGTGTAGTTATCATAAATAAAGTCTTACATTGTATTTTGGATTCTTATTGAATTGATCTTGTGTGTAAAATTTCATAAATTAATTTTGTAAAAATATAAATTCTTTTTTTTATTAATAGAAAGTAAAAACATGTTTATATACCCCTATTTTTTATTATTTTTCTACGTAGTGTTTCTCTATAATTTAATTTTCAATTAAGTTATATATCTTGGTCTTAAAAGTAATAGAAATATGATTCTGCTTCATACCAGGGGAGATCACTCCACATGAAAAATATGGGTATTTTCTATTTACCAAAACGTCAATTTTTATGAAGACATTAAACCTGGTCTATTATTCCTGTGTAAATACCGGGGCGAAAGTGTCAAAATGTCACTAAATAAATAGTTTTGCATTCCACAATTTTACCATTCATTTAGAAATTTCCAGCAATGTGACTCCAGCACAGCACATTGTAGAATTATAATTGAAGAAATGTGAGCCCGCCCCTGCCCCCTCCCTACCCGATTCCTTATTAACTAACCCGTACACTGACGTCGGGCTCTCGCTATTGTCTCCTCACATATCAGTTTAGTTTACAGTATAATACGAAATAAAACGTTAGCAAACCAAGCGTCATTACAAAGGGGGTCTGTACGCCTGGGTACCGGTGTGTCATACCACGCACAGGGAACCGTCAAAGGATATTATTTATAGTGACTATAATATCCTGGTAGTAGGGTTGTAAGATGCAATTTCTTCCAAGATACATTATGAATAATTTATTCGTAAACAGGGGCCAGATATATGTCACTTGTCAACATGTAAACTAATTTCTATGACCATAACATTTTACTGTTTAAAAAGTACATGTCAAGCTCCTATGTTAATACATATATACATGTAATCTTAAATAAAAATAATAGCTACATATATATACACGGGAAGCCAGATACACGTCACTTATCAATATATATAACAATGGCAATAACAGGATTTTTTTTTCATTTATAACAAACATATGTCTCACTTGTTATCAATACACAGGGGCCTGACACTTGTTTGTAATACCAATTATTCCGTGAGCTCCGCAGTCAATAAAAAGAAAAGGTCATTTTTTGAGGTTTCGTGAAAATCGGAAACATAACAATGTCGCAAACGTTATCCGGTATCAATAATTTTTTAACAATTCACAAGTTAACGAACTATTTTGGGCCAAAGACTCATACGAATACATAAAAAAAGAATCAAATATTAAGGTGAAAAGTACAAGGGCGTTCAAATACATTTCAAACAAAGCATCGTCATTATTATGAAATAATTACTTGAGCCATTTTCTGCAGATACATTCTTGTCTAGATATATTTTAGTCTAGGTTTATTTTAGTCTAGGTTTAAAGATAATTAATTGCCGTACACTTAACATATCAAGACAACAGGATTAGGAACAATGAAATCTAAGTTCAAGTTACACCATGCAGGCCCTTTCCTTTAATTTGTATATGACATACACTAAACAGGCAATACCCTGATACATCAGATGGCACGGGTGATTTCACGAGGGCCTAAGCCGTAGTGGTGTATATTTAAGGAAAACCAGAGTCATTTTGGAGGTAATATACGTTATATACCGAGAAAAAAACTGTGTGCACTTTGCATCAATCCGCGAAGCGGTTTGTGCACAAAGGTGTAAACATTTTTTTCGGTATATACCGTATTACCCTAACAATCGTTCTGGTGATACCTTATAAAAAAAAAATCAGACATAGTTAGTGAGTATCTATTCATTTCTGATAAAACAAATCAAGTTTGCACGAACACAACATTTCACATTATTTTCATCGACAAGCATTTTCAACCAATCAGAATTAAGAATTACAAATACCGCGCCAAACATTGGGGTATACGACGTCATCTATACAATATAACCTGAAACAGTCTACCATTAGGGGAATAGCTAAAATGAAGGTATATACATTTGAACAGTGAAAAAGCGTCATCTGTGACGTCAGATAAACACATCCTAAAACCGTTCTTTGATGCAATTCTATTTACTGCCGAACACCATTGATCATTTCACGTATGTATGTTCAACTTGCTTTCAAAAACCTTGAACTGAGCAACACAGACCAAAAATACTAGCTCAAGGACAGAATAATGACGTCACATTACCGGAGCGTAAAATAAAACTCACAAATGTTCAGAACTCATTCTTGTTTCAGTTCGTCAATTAGATAAGCGGATAATAAAATATAACCGATGAGCTTAATTCCAAAAGGGGTGCGGCCATTGCGTGGATATAACATCTTGTATCATCATCACTGTGTGAAATAAGGAACCTTGTATAGCACGGCCTGTGAACTGGCTGTATCTTTAGTAGAATATGTCAGATGTATAATTGATATCATTATGAACTTATATATAGATAAATGTGTGCATTGATTGTATAGACAAAGAGCAAAAAGGAAACAATTGAGGGACAGGGCGAAAAAAGAAGGACGAAACGCTAGCTTGAAGGAACTTGAGACTGCTATATCAAATCTGATTGAAATGAACTTCAATGCATTTTCTTAGAGAGAGTAAGAGATTGTCAATACAGTGTATTATCAACACTATTGGGTATAATTATAGCTTTCTAAATAGTCTCATGTGTTTAGTGTTCAATGGTACCATTGAACAAGAAATGCAACGAATCTTCATTTGGCTTACCACATATGAACAGGAGGTCGTCAACTCGATAGCACGAGAATGCGTAATAGTTTAGGGAACTCCTAGACTATTTAGTTATCTCTTACCTCTTACGAACAATTGCACAACAGCAGAGAAATCATTTTGCATTTTAACTTTTTTAAATATACTTACTTGAGGAATGTTAATTATACCAGAGATTATGTGTTTGTTTGTTTGTGTTTTTGTTGATGGTGAAAATGAACTTTTAGACAGTCTGTTGATTTTGTAGAATGTGTTTGTCTTTACCTCTAATGTTATATGCTGTTGTAGGTGACAACAGAATAAACATATTGTGTTGTAGATAAGTAGGTAAGTCAGTTAAGACCATTCCATCAGGGATTTTATAGAATAGTGGGATTTTTCGTCATTCTGATCATTGTGATAGAGATGCCTTTCCTGTTTTAAATAAAGAGAGTTTCCTCTTGTGTAGAACGGCATTCATTTGACGATACGAATAGCTTCTAAGTGTATTTTTGTAGTTTTTCTGCATGGCTGGAACTTCCATCCCCCACCTTACATCTTTAATCCTAAAATGAAAAGGACAAAAGATAAATAATTTAGCTTGAGATTCTGCGATCTTATTTAATTTTTGATTTGCAGGGCTTTCCGAATTGTTTCGAGCACTTTTACAAATATCTTTTTTTTTAGTTATCATAACTATTTTTATTACATACTTACTAATAAATACGGGTTTTTTGTAAATGCGATACGACACAATTGCTCGGACCCATATCAGCCCTCGCCGTATCACACCCCAAAACCCATATCAGCCCGCAAAACCCATATCACACCCCATGTGGAAAAAAAAATCGTTTTTCAATATTTCAAAAATTAAAATAAATCATAAGATAGTAGTTTTTATTAGTAAGTATGTAATAAACAGAATAAAACACGCCTTTTTCCATATCACACCCAGTATCAACCCTTGGGCTGATATTGCAGTCTCGGGTTGATACTGGGTGTGATATGGAAAAAGGCATGTATTATTCTCTATTTAGTACTTTCATTATATTTTTATGTTCATTAACAATTTGCAGTTAAGAAATATATTTCTCCCCAAATAATTATGGTTTTCAAAAAACATTCAGTAAAGCATTAGAGTTTGAGATGAGTAAAACTTCAGTGTTTACTCGATTAACTAACCAAGCCATTTACTATTTGGAGACTGATGTGTCTACAGCAGAGATACGAGAAATGGTCACGCTGGAGCGCCTAGTGAAAACCCACGTGGTCGGGCAGGTGACACATACCCTTTGTCGCCCGATCGGGGAATCGAACCCCGGCCGTGTTGCTGAAAGATGAGTGCACTATCCACCCGGCCACACCTCCACCTTATGCTCAACGCTTCGATATACTTAATGTTAACCTTGTCATCTATGTACAGTTATTGTATATCTTACCACTGTTATAATGTTAACCTTGTCATCTATGTACAGTTATTGTATATCTTACCATTGTTATAATGTAAACCTTGTCATCTATGTACAGTTACTGTATATCTTACCACTGTTATAATGTAAACCTCGTCATCTATGTACAGTTACTGTATATCTTACCACGGTTATAATTTTAACCTTGTCATCTATGTACAGTTACTGTATATCTTACCACTGTTATAATGTAAACCTTGTCATCTATGTACAGTTACTGTATATCTTACCACTGTTATAATGTAAACCTTGTCATCTATGTACAGTTACTGTATATCTTACCACTGTTATAATGTAAACCTTGTCATCTATGTACAGTTACTGTATATCTTACCACTGTTATAATGTAAACCTTGTCATCTATGTACAGTTACTGTATATCTTACCACTGTTATAATGTAAACCTTGTCATCTATGTACAGTTACTGTATATCTTACCACTGTTATAATGTAAACCTTGTCATCTATGTACAGTTACTGTATATCTTACCACTGTTATAATGTAAACCTTGTCATCTATGTACAGTTACTGTATATCTTACCACTGTTATAATGTAAACCTTGTCATCTATGTACAGTTACTGTATATCTTACCACTGTTATAATGTAAACCTTGTCATCTATGTACAGTTACTGTATATCTTACCACTGTTATAATGTAAACCTTGTCATCTATGTACAGTTACTGTATATCTTACCACTGTTATAATGTAAACCTTGTCATCTATGTACAGTTACTGTATATCTTACCACTGTTATAATGTAAACCTTGTCATCTATGTACAGTTACTGTATATCTTACCACTGTTATAATGTAAACCTTGTCATCTATGTACAGTTACTGTATATCTTACCACTGTTATAATGTAAACCTTGTCATCTATGTACAGTTACTGTATATCTTACCACTGTTATAATGTAAACCTTGTCATCTATGTACAGTTACTGTATATCTTACCACTGTTATAATGTAAACCTTGTCATCTATGTACAGTTACTGTATATCTTACCACTGTTATAATGTAAACCTTGTCATCTATGTACAGTTACTGTATATCTTACCACTGTTATAATGTAAACCTTGTCATCTATGTACAGTTACTGTATATCTTACCACTGTTATAATGTAAACCTTGTCATCTATGTACAGTTACTGTATATCTTACCACTGTTATAATGTAAACCTTGTCATCTATGTACAGTTACTGTATATCTTACCACTGTTATAATGTAAACCTTGTCATCTATGTACAGTTACTGTATATCTTACCACTGTTATAATGTAAACCTTGTCATCTATGTACAGTTACTGTATATCTTACCACTGTTATAATGTAAACCTTGTCATCTATGTACAGTTACTGTATATCTTACCACTGTTATAATGTAAACCTTGTCATCTATGTACAGTTACTGTATATCTTACCACTGTTATAATGTAAACCTTGTCATCTATGTACAGTTACTGTATATCTTACCACTGTTATAATGTAAACCTTGTCATCTATGTACAGTTACTGTATATCTTACCACTGTTATAATGTAAACCTTGTCATCTATGTACAGTTACTGTATATCTTACCACTGTTATAATGTAAACCTTGTCATCTATGTACAGTTACTGTATATCTTACCACTGTTATAATGTAAACCTTGTCATCTATGTACAGTTACTGTATATCTTACCACTGTTATAATGTAAACCTTGTCATCTATGTACAGTTACTGTATATCTTACCACTGTTATAATGTAAACCTTGTCATCTATGTACAGTTACTGTATATCTTACCACTGTTATAATGTAAACCTTGTCATCTATGTACAGTTACTGTATATCTTACCACTGTTATAATGTAAACCTTGTCATCTATGTACAGTTACTGTATATCTTACCACTGTTATAATGTAAACCTTGTCATCTATGTACGGTTACTGTATATCTTACCACGGTTATAATGTAAACCTTGTCATCTATGTACAGTTATTGTATATCTTACCGCTGTTATAATGTAAACCTTGTCATCTATGCACAGTTACCGTATATCTTACCACTGTTATAATGTAAACCTCGTCATCTATGTACAGTTATTGTATATCACTGGTATAATGTAAACCTTGTCATCTATGTACAGTTACTGTATATCTTACCACTGTTATAATGTAAACCTCGTCATCTATGTACAGTTATTGTATATCTTACCACTGTTATACTGTAAACCTCGTCATCTATGTACAGTTATTGTATATCTTACCATTGTTATTACTGGGTGTTTGATACCCATATTCAATATTGTTATTTTTACTTTTGTTGTTGTAAAGATGGAATTCGTTTCCCTGCATATCAATGTTTTCCTATCTTTCATAACAATGTTTTCCATTCCAGCATAACAATGTTTTCCATTCTTGCATAACAATGTTTCTATTCCTACATAACAATGTTTTCCATTCCTACATAACAATGTTTTCCATTCCAGCATAATAATGTTTTCCATTCTTGCATAACAATGTTTTCCATTGGTTGGTTAACATGAAAGTAGAATCACTTCTGGCAAATTCGACTTTTTGACAGCAAATACGAGTAAAAGTAAATGTATGCATATTTATATAGCACTTATATACCGCCTGTAACAATGGTATTATTGTCTAACACCAGTTCACCCCTCACCCCCTCCACATCCTCGTTCTGGAATGTTGCCTATAACCACTTAGACAGTGACAGTTTAGTCTCATACGTAAAGGTTACTAGGTGCTTGCGTATCGTCAGAGTGAGCTGTTAATCGACTAATTATCTACCCAGCCAGGATAATCGCGGATGGGAAATAGGTGTCACATCGCTGTGTCCCGTCAAAATTAAAACATGATGACAGGTCTTTTTCCAGTGCCGAACCAGTCAGTGGCTTTCGGCGGAGGTGTTGGGTATCGCCAATTAGAATGGGATGATATAACACAGTTAGAGTGAATGTCATCCCTTCACCGTACACTTACATTTATTCTACCCTCCGTGAGTTTAAAGGGTACGCAGCGACTCATGTTCCGGGTATACAGGTCGATAATTGAGCCTGGCCGGCAACTCTGTAGCACTGCCACGGTAGGGTCTGATCCAGTGTCTAGTAGGGTGGAAATAGGATCAACACGTATCATCAGCGATCTGGTATATATACAGACATCAACGTCCATCAGTGTCACGAAATAGACATCTCCTGAAATAGACATTTCAATCTGTCACCACACTACACACAGGGCTAATCATGTAGCTTGTACTTTTACATATTATTTGTTATTAAACATCCGGGGACCAAGTAGAATCAATCTACTTCATTTTATATATAATAACGTATTTAATGAGACTTTCTCTCAGTCGAATTTTAACTTATATGAAAACTTAAAATAGTCAAAAGTAATATTTAAACAATAATATAAAATCAGTCTTCTTAAACGCGCTATGGTAGGTCAAAATCAGGGGTTCCCAGGCTCCTCTACCAGGTACAGGTTGGTAGTATCCCCTGGTCAATTCATTAGTCCATGAGGTTTGCCGCAACCTCGATAGCCCCAATTATCATTTTTGAGTAGTAGCACTGTATTTATTTCTGCGTAATCAGTACTATTTTTTATTGATATAAAGTATTTCTACCCACATCCCATTCTATGTTAATAGCAGTTTAAACCTGTTTGGATGTCCGCCCTATGGCTCCTAATATCAGTGGTGAGTCCTGGGAGGACAAAAGGTTTTATGGTATTGTGAAATTCTTTTTGACATACTCTATATCATGAGTGATTCTTTTAGGTAGCAAGATAGGAGTGACCCTTCAAGGCATCAAGAGAGGAGTGACGCTTCAAGGCAGTAATAGAGGAGTGACGCTTCAAGGCAGCAATAGAGGAGTGACGCTTTAAGGCAGCAATAGAGGAGTGACGCTTCAAGGCAGCAGGAGAGGAGTGGCGCTTCTGACAGCAAGAGGTGAGTGATTCTTCTAGGCAGCAAGAGAGGAGGGACGCTTCAAAGCAACAAGAGAGGGGTGATTTTTCTTGGCAGCAAGAGAGGAGTGATTCTTTTAGGCAGCAACAGCGGAGTGACACTTCTAAACAGAAAGAGAGGAGTGACACTTCTAAACAGCAAGAGAGGAGTGATTCTTCAAGGCAGCAAGAGAGGAGTGACGCTTCTATACAGTAAGAGAGGAATTATTCTTTTAGGCAGCAAGAGAGGAGTGCCGCTTCAATACAGCAGTAGATGAGTGACGCTTTAAGGCAGCAATAGAGGAGTGACGCTTTAAGGCACCAATAGAGGAGTGACGCTTCAAGGCAGCAGGAGAGGAGTGACGCCTCAAAGCAACAAGAGAAGAGTGATTCTTCTAGGCAGCAAGAGAGGAGTGATTCTTCTAGGCAGCAAGAGAGGAGTGACTCTTCTAGACAGTAAGAGAGGAGTGATTCTTCAAGGCAGCAAGAGAGGAGTAGCGCTTCTTGACAGCAAGAGATGAGGGACGCTTCTTGACAGCAAGAGAGGAGTGGCGCTTCTTGACAGCAAGAGAGGAGTGACGCTTCTAGGCAGTAAGAGATGAGCGACTCTTCTAGGCAGTAAGAGAGGAGTGATTCTTCAAGGCTGCAAGAGATGAGGGACGCTTCTTGACAGCAAGAGATGAGTGGCGCTTCTAGACAGCAAGAGATGAGTGATTCTTCTAGGCAGCAAGAGATGAGGGACGCTTCTATGCAGTAAGAGAGGAATTATTCTTTTAGGCAGCAAGAGAGGAGTGACGCCTTAATGCAGCAGTAGAGGAGTGACGCTTTAAGGCAGTAAGAGAGGAGTGACGCTTTAAGGCACCAATAGAGGATTGACGCTTCAAGGCAGCAATATAGGAGTGACGCTTCAAAGCAACAAGAGAGGAGTGATTCTTCTAGGCAGCAAGAGAGGAGGGATTCTTCTAGGCTGCAAGAGATGAGGGACGCTTATTGACAGCAAGAGATGAGTGGCGCTTCTAGACAGCAAGAGATGAGTGATTCTTAAAGGCTGCAAGAGATGAGGGACGCTTATTGACAGCAAGAGATGAGTGGCGCTTCTAGACAGCAAGAGATGAGTAATTCTTCAAGGCTGCAAGAGATGAGGGACGCTTCTTGACAGCAAGAGATGAGTGGCGCTTCTAGACAGCAAGAGATGAGTGATTCTTAAAGGCTGCAAGAGATGAGGGACGCTTCTTGACAGCAAGAGATGAGTGGCGCTTCTAGACAGCAAGAGATGAGTGATTCTTCAAGGCTGCAAGAGATGAGGGACGCTTCTTGACAGCAAGAGATGAGTGGCGCTTCTAGACAGCAAGAGATGACTGATTCTTAAAGGCTGCAAGAGATGAGGGACGCTTCTTGACATCAAGAGATGAGTGGCGCTTCTAGACAGCAAGAGATGAGTGATTCTTAAAGGCTGCAAGAGATGAGGGACGCTTCTTGACAGCAAGAGATGAGTGGCGCTTCTTGACAGCAAGAGATGACTGACGCTTCTAGGCTGTAAGAGAGGAGTGACGCTTCAATGTAGCAAGATAGAAGTACCCTTCAAGGTAACAAGAAAGAAGTGGCCCTTCAAGGCAGCAAGAGAGGAGTGATTCTTTTAGGCAGCAAGAGAGGAGTGATCCTTCAATGCAGCAATAGAGGATTGACGCTTCAAGGCAGCAAGAGAGAAGTGGCGCTTCAAGGCAGTAAGAGAGGGTGATGCTTCAGGAGGGCAAGACAGGAGTGACGCTTTAAGAAAGCAAGACATGAGTGACGCTTCAAGGCAGCAAGAGAGAAGTGACCCTTCAAGGTAACAAGAGAGGAATGACGCTTCAAGGCAGCAAGAGAGGCTGTACATATATATTCTCTAAAACAAACACCGATATACCACTAATAACTTCCTCAAAACCTCGGTTAACGACGTCTATCAAGATTACAGTTAGCCACGAAAGTGTTTGCTTTCACCAACAAAAGCCTCAGTATATCTAAACAACCTTTTCGCATCCTTTTTTACGAGAACAGACTAAAAGTGAAAGATCGAATAAATAATGTTGATTTCTTACTAAACTCCTTATCATCAAAGTTCATAAAAGAACACTGAAGACATATCATGATCTACTCTCCTATTTCGCGCCCGTTATAAGCGGAAGTACTAATAACTCTGCTCCGAATCCATTGTGTTGCAGGGAAGTAGCCCCAGCGAGAACCCGAGATATGCCTTTATCTTGTTGAATGATTTAACATCCACTTTGTATTTCATCGAAGATGTAAACCTCAGATTCCCCATGTGTGTAAGGCACTGGCATGATCTTGATACCTCGAATTGGTCGACATGTGCATGTTCAACAAATCACATTGTTATCATCAATGTTATTTTGAGAATATCGAAACAATAGGATTTATTTGTTTCAATGCAGTACTCTAAATAAAGCGTGAAGCGGCTTATGATGAGAGTACACTCCATAACATGAAAAATATATTCAGGTTAATCCTTATAATTTAATCTACTATACACAATCCATGTGGAAATCCACTTTTATTGATAGACTCTTTTCTCTTAGAAAGTATTGCACTGCAGTATCAGCCAATCAAAAGCGACGGTAAAAACGGCTAAGAAACAGGTAAGAAAAAACTACTGTGAGAATAACTGCTGCGATAAGCAAAATATAGCAATTCATCCAGGGGTAGTCAGCTGAAGTTAAGGATAGCAAACTCGAATTTTACAAGGATGGCCCGAGTTCGAATCCCTGATCAGACATAAAATGGTATGGGTCACTTGCTCGCCTACGTGAGTTTTTACCGCGTAACCCGGGATCTTCCCACATTCTGACCCCTTACTTAATGGTACAAATTCACAAAATACAGTAATTAACAGAGACCACGTTTAATGTCCCGATCATTGACGAAGTGTTTAGAATGTGTATAAAAGGGTTACAGGTTTGTTAACCACCTTGCTAGTATAATTAACCGTAGCTAGCACACATTATAACCATAACGCGGGTGACGTCAAAAGGAAAACTGCTTGTGCCGTAATCATTTTTCTGTGAAATAAAATCGATATAATGACATTTATCGAGATGTGATCAAGATTCGAGGCAAACGTTTATACTGAATTCTTAATCATGCTGTGTAATATTTCTTCGTGAAGTCGCTACTTGTGATTGACCATTGAGGCATTTCACTTGTGGTTCCACCTACATCAGCACTGTTGTGGTACCAGCTACATCATCACTCTTGTGGTACCGGCTACATCATCACTCTTGTGGTACCAGCTACATCATCACTCTTGTGGTACCAGCTACATCAACATATTGTGGTACCGGCTACATCATCACTCTTGTGGTACCAGCTACATCATCACTCTTGTGGTACCAGCTGCATCTTCACTCTTGTGGTACCAGCTACATGAACATCTTGTGGTACCACCTGCATAAGCACTCTTGTGGTACCAGCGCTCTTTTGTTACCTGATGCATCAGCGATTCATCGTGTTTAATAGTTATCTTTATCCCAAGGCCTGTGGTATACAGTGCTTGGTTGTGTATGTTTACACTATTGAATGGTTACATTCTCTACACTTGTATCATGAAAACCAATCTCGCAGATTATGAGTATATTAGCAATATCAGACTGCAGATTGACCTCCGAAGTAATCATCTCGTAATTAGGTGTATCTTAGATCCGCACTAATGAATTACGTATTACTGTCTCAATATTCAAAAGGTCGGATGCTTGGTGTATTGTATTTAATGGTTCCAAGAAATATCTCTCTTTTGAGAATATTTGCCCATTGTTCCCCTTTGGTATTCATCTTTTTCTAATTACTTCTCTGAAACATATACTTCGGAGTATGTAATGGAGACATTACTTTCCTGCTTCGTTCCGCTTTTGTTTCCATTCCTGAACTTGATTCTTCCTATGGTTTTATTTTATACGGCTCCATTATCCTTGGGTATAATCATTGCCTTAAAGAAAGCTATTTGCGCGATGACAGGAAATTACCTGTCCTGTACTGGGAATGGTGCTATCAAGTCGGGGAACCCTCTCGGCTTTCCTTTCTGGTAAAATCCGTGGTAAGACAAGCAATGTTTCGTTACTAGTTTTGAAGTATATCCCCGTTATTCATATAACATCCTCACAATCCGAATTTCTTTCATTGTGAGGTCTAAATCTTTTGTTGAGCAATTCCTTATATCTCCAAGGGTTTAAATTGTACGTTCATTACTGAAATATCGTGCCTCTATTGTTGAGTACAATTTAAATTTAACCTGAATGAATTATCGTGTCAATGAAAATGTTTACAATCTTCTACCAATACATAAATGCATATTTTATGAAAACAATTAAATAATGGGGAGATCGCTGTTTTGTTCCTGTATTATGAAAAACAATGATATCAAGTGATAGCTCGTGTGATACAGACTTATATAACAATCTGTTTATATATTTAGGTTGTGTTTACAGAAGGATGTTTGTGCACAGTTTTGAGTATGTGAGCATTCTAGTGTACTTTATAAGTAACATAAGCGTCAGTAAACATCTGCGTTTGTAGAGAAAATGTGTATGGTTCATTCTTGTTTATGTCTTTTAGTCCATCTGTATTTAAATAGGTTATGAAAAATGGGATGAAAAAATAAAGGGGAAAACATGTTTTTATGATACGATTGAAGTCTTACTAGTTCAAATGCACCGCAGTGAATAAGCACGTGGTCGGTGTATATAACACCATATAATGAAGTACGCATAACAAAAACTGATACCTGTTTACCACAATGTTAGATTTTCGATCCCGGCAGGCGGTCATGTTATTGTCATTGACCAACACGTTTTATCATTGTTGCTAACTGCATTTAGGCTGTGTAACATGGTTTCTGTAGTATAAACGAGTTACTGCACTTGAAATGAGATGTTTGTAATACTGACCCAAAACAAACAGACTTATATACGTGTTAACACGTACTCACCTACAGCTTATCATTCGAGTATGCTAGTTTTCCTTTATAAAGCGGGTATTTACGATGCAAAAAAAAAAGAATTTATGTTCATTTTTGCAAAACAAATCATCCATGTTATAACATTTATTCATAACTCTAAGACATTGGGTTTTCCTTTGTGTTATTTTGGTAAACAGTTCTGCTTATTTAACCTATTTCTACCTTGTCATGTGATAAAAACACTTTTGCAGTTTCTTTAAAAAATGTGCTTCTAACATATTTACATGTTTCTACAATTAAATAATATACAATGTATTTTGACTATAAAGGTTTTTATACTCAAAAAGAATCTGAAATATATACACAGGAACTGATATTCTGACTGAACTAATACCAAGAATATCAGTTCCTGTGTATATATTTCAGATTATTTTTGAGTATAAAAACCTTTATAGTCAAATTACATTGTACATTATTTAATTGTAGAAACATGGATGTTTATCCATAATGCTTTATTTGAATTCTATACGTGTTTATGTTTCCAGATGATTTAGTTTTTCATAAAACGTCAAACGCTCATTTAACTTTAATCTTGATATTCCTTTACAGAATAAAATCTTGAAGGAGTCAACAACACAATGAAGAGTATAGTAATTTTGTGGTAAAGTATCAAACACATTTGTAATGTAAAGCACCTGTTGTATTACTTAATACCTTTGTTGTATTGTAGAACGTTGTTGTCATACACAACTTCTTGGTAATGTATAATTTTGTTGTAAAGTATAACTTTGTTGTAATGTAAAACGTTGTTGTCATACACAACTTCTTGGTAATGTATAAATTTTTTGTAAAGTATAACTTTGTTGTTATGCACAATTTTGTTTCTCTGCAGCTCAGCAATGAATCCTCTTCAGCACAGCCTATTTTATTCAGCTATGACAAGGTATTATCTGTGACAAAACAAGAGACAGGACGAAGCCTACGTCGTCTATAGGACGGCTATCAGGCGCGTCGTGTTAATCATACTGTATATACTATAGTTTGGATAAGATTAGTCATTCCTTACGCTTCAGCAGATTAAATAGAATATTTATCGCATATAGACAGACATTCAATCATAAATGTGATGCGAATGCGTTCCATATATATGTAAAGCATGCACGTGAAGCCAGCCCTACCAGACAAAATACCCCGGCGCCATTTGACTGTAAACCCAATGTGCTTCTTGTATGGTTGTTCATAGCAATGCTCAGATCATTCTTCTTAAAGCTGGGGAATTTCATTAGTTTCACTTCAATAACCACTAAAAGGACGAGGTAAGGGAACACACTTTTAATCAGTTTGTTAAAATGTGATATGTCAAAGAAAGGAAATATGAACTGTATCACGCGGCCATATCGTCTATTAAGTATCAACAGTGTTACGAAAGATAAAAATAAAATGAAACTTGGTGTAGTTACTATTCTCATGAACTTGTAGATATAAAACAATAAGGGAAAATGACCCGTTTCAACTGACGAGGTGTGGTTATGTCTTCCACAGGAAAGGGTGGGTGCCGAGTCGGACCTTCTGTTGGCTATAGACGCTGTACATACCTTGGAGTTATGCTCTCATAATATTTCTTGAGATCTAGTAAAAATACTCATCAGCACAAATTGGTAGATTATTGTATGGTTCTAATGTGTATCAAGGCACCAAATAGAGAGAACCGTTGACATAATTCAGCCAACAAATAACAAGGTCACAGTGACCTACTTATCTACTATTTGCTACCTTTTTTTGTTTTTTGCAGTATGAAGAATTTTCAAAAAGTAGCATGTAGATTTGTCAAAAAGAGGCCATTTGTGATTTTGGTCCCCTACTTTACCCCCTTATACTCGGAATTGACCACAAGCTGACCTTAAGTTCATGTCATATCATAATCTTAACCACAAGTTGTGTATATATAAAACATTACACTTATCGATGGTAGCCACCAAAAGGCCCAAATTGTCACCAACCTTTTAAAGAAATAATAGAAATACGTACAGGAATGAAGAAAAAAACAATGGAAGGAGTTAGTAGAACGTTAACGCCCTGGTACAACTGACAGTAAGCAGGTGGATATTTGATGGACTCCTCCTCTTCGTCCATCATGGACCCTGAAAGTTGGGCCCGAATCGTTGTTCATAACACTTTATGTACGGATAATCTTATATCAAACCATTTCATAATGCTTTCTCACATGCGTTTCTGATACGTAGTTTGTATCTAGAATAGTGATCTTGTGTCTGATACGTCCTGGCGTTACTGATATCCCTATCCCTGTCGCCGTGAAAACATGTCAACAATGGAGACACGTATACCGTAATAGGATCCTGTCTATATGGAATGTATGCCGTGTTTATTGATATATTAGCCAAATATCAACCTAAAATGATATTTGTTTTCCATCTAGTGGTCTTATCAAGGAAGGTGTGTCGTCTCCTTAACGGCATGAAGAAGGGATATCAGTTGTACTTTGTAGACAATCAACCACTTTAGTACCCTTCTGGAAAACGATCTCGAACATGCAAACACAAGACTTGGTTTTATCTTTCAGATTGGAAAAGTCACTTTGACACTCGTAGATGTTATTTTGTCAATTTCAACTCGCATAACATTGTACATGTATTTATGTGTATAAGTAAAACACGATGATCTATGAAGCCATGGTTGTTCTGTTAATATGAACATAGCTAACATGTAAATGATGATATAGTTACATATTATATAGATTAGATAGAGCCCACTTAACAAATGATTTTTCAACTTAATTTAGAGATTTGGAGGCGATAGTTTAAATAAAGGATGTTAGATATATACATGATAGTACTTGTTCACATAGTATCAAAATAGGTAACGCTTTTGTTTCCTTTTTGTGTGTGGTTAAGGAGGTTATAAAGCAGTTCATTGCTTTATAGGGTTTTGTACCTTTTATATATTGGCGATATAATTTAAATTTCTTTTTCGCCTTGACTCGACCGACATCAACTATAGTTGTAATTATCAGTATTTAACAGCTCAGGTGATACAGTAAACAGGATTTTCCTGCAGGTGTGTTCATAGAGTAAACAGGATTTGCATGCAGGTGAGTACTTAATTGAATAACCATCATGAGGTTTAAAGCCTCATTAAATAAATTTGAAATTGTTCATCAATATAAATAACACTGGGATAAAATACAGCAAAAGGCAATATTGCAATAAAAATTCCATTTAAAATGTCGCTATGTATTTTTGTTAAGCGTGACGTCATAAGAATTCATGGTGTTCCCGTTCAATACGAATTATTTATTCCACATGTATAAAACAAATTTGTGATAACAACCAAAAAACTATCGTTGTGGCAAAATGTGCCTTCCTAACAGTCTGTAGAAGTATAACTATTATTCAAGGGGGATGGGGGGGGGGNGGGGGGGGGGGGGGGGGGGCGGCTACATGTACTATTGACGCTTTAACCCAGAAGACGGTTGATATTTTATCCAGAGGCACATTGTCAATAGAAATATTTGTAACAATCACTGCTTCTCTTTCTCAGAAGATGACGTTATTACCTAATCGTTGACATTTAAATGTGCGTTTAAAAATGTACATTTGCGTGATGTGTGACAAATATCGAGTGACAATAGTGCTTAATGCAATTAACAATTTATAAAATAATTATAATTACATAAATTTAAGTACATGTATGTAGAATCAGTACATTCCGAGGCTCGCTAAATTGAAAAATTCTTAGACTCGTTTCATAAATCTCATATGAAATGGAACCTCATGTGAGATCCTATTAACTATAGCGTTGTGGCAAAATGTGCCTTCGTAATATTCTCTGGTAGAAGTATAACTATTATTCAAGGGGGGGGGGGGCGCTACTTTTGACGCTTTAAATCAGAAGACGGTTAATCTTTTATCCAGAGTAAGTAACGCGTTTGTCTCCTTTTTGCGGGTGATTAAGGAGGTTATGATTTCTTTTTCGTCTTGACCCGATTACATCAACTATAGTTGTGATTAGCAGTGTTTAACAGCTCATGTGATACAGCTAACAGGATTTTCCTGCAGGTGTGTTCATAGCTGAATAACCTTCATGAGGTTAAAAGCCACAATAAGTAAATTTGAACTGGGTGATATTTTTACAATTTAACAACTATTCATGAACATAAACAACACTGGGATGAATTGCATTTTTTACATCTGATTTTGAAATAGCTTTGGAGTCCAACTGAAGGCCGTCTGTCGACATCAAAGCGTAAAGATGAGCTGTTGAGTGGTGCTAGCTATCTATAGGGTAATACCCACTGACAAGGGGCTAGATGACCCTTAATAGGGACTAGCAAACCAAGAGGCTAGGTGGCCCTTAATAGGGACTAGCAAACCAACCTCCAATTACGACCACAGACCGTGTAATTTGGCGTTTAAGCCCAGGTGAAATCACGGTGTGTTGAATGCCACTCGTCTTCATTCTAATTATTGATCTCTTTAAGGTATCATGCTGCTTGAAAGGTGAAGTCAGTTTTCAAAATTGAAGAACAGAAGTCTGAGATAATTAAGTGTGAAAAAAGAATATGGCCTTTACTTGGGGTCTGTGGCTAAAGACTTCTGGGGTTTTCTTTGCTAAATAGATCACTGAGTTCCCTGTGTGCAGGGAGAAACCAAGACGACTTGACGCTTTGCAGAGCATTGTCCACACGAGGCGATAGGCGTAAACACTGTTAAACATAGTAATAAAAGAGATCAGCTTGAATCTGCGGACCTCGCAGTGGACAATTAGTAATGCATCGCCAAGTACAGACGGCACACTGCCTACATTAGCCTAACCGGGCAAACAAACTTCTGTAAGGCTTTCAAAGCGTCAACGCAGGATTTTATTGAATTAAAGTGAATTTCATATAAACCATACATTGATTTATAATTCATTACGGCGATCAATTAGAGATAAGATACTAAAACGTTGACGGTCACATATGTTTTGATTTTTTTAAATATCATCAGCAACAATGGATGCAGAAATTTGAAAATGTTGAAATTATTTGAGAAAAAAAAACAAATGATAGAAGGCAAAAGAGGACTAAGACAGAGATCGAGAATAGAGTAGGGACAAGAATATCCGGAAGTTTATTTGTATATCAAACATTGTGAGTGTATACTTATTTGTTAATATATGGGTCAAAGAAGTAATATAGACGGTAAAATCCCATATAACACTGGATACTAATGGAGGTATGTCAGTAGGATACGAATTACTATTAGGTTATCAAATTTTCGGAGCGATCCGCTCCTTTTTCAAGACACAGTGAAACAGAACAGTTACATGTACACATACATCATATTACAAGACGATAGAACTGATATACTATAATTGAAAATATAGCTATTATATAAAACCAATAGTCCCCTCGGCAAAAGACAGCCGAAGGCAGCAATTAAGCTGAGAGCATCGCGGACAAGGAACGCTGATGTAGAGGACCTATTCTTGCGCAAGGTGCACTATTATATAAAGTGAGTCAACGAGAGATATCAATATTTGTTAATATATATCTATGACGAATACTGAATCTTGATCGAACATTTTGAACAGTATGTACATTATCTAAAGGCGATTCTAGACGCCCATGTACATTGTATGTATATACATGTATATATGTTTATGTCATAAAATTTTGGAAAATATGATAAAAACAAAAACAAAACAGAACGGAGTTCGGTGCTTAGTCATTATTAGAATATAATTTAGGCATTCAGATACTCGTAGTTTTGTGTGTGGTGCTCTCATATAGTAGATCAAATAAGGGAATCATTTGATTTTCCCGAACATGTGACAGTTGATATGTTCGAACATGTGACAGTTGATATGTTCGAAGATGTGTTTCGGCTAAACAATAACGGATATTGGTACTTGTTTACATGTATAAAAGATAATTGACTCTGCTCGAGTTCAACTTGTAAGCAATTTCTGAGTCAAGAAAGAACAGTCTATTTGTTTTAAGGAATATATATGACCAATGCCACTACATGCAATAAAGAACTACCATTCACTGTACAATATTTTAGGTTCATTTCATGTCAACTTATGGAGAAATAGTGGTAAATGTGTTTGTGGAGAACGGATAACCTAATAGGAAACGGAAACATTTGTAATATTCTCTTTATCAGATGAGCGAAATGTGTTGCTGCTTTTCGTGAAAACAACACTTTCGCATGCTGATTTGAAATCTATGATGCCGACATAGGGTATTTTTGTGTTTTTTTTTTTTTTTNCGTTAGAAGGATGTGACACAATACCGTTAGAAGGATGTGACACAATACCGTTAGAAGGATGTGACACAATACCGTTAGAAGGATGTGACACAATACCGTTAGAAGGATGTGACACAATACCGTTAGAAGGATGTGACACAATACCGTTAGAAGGATGTGACACAATACCGTTAGAAGGATGTGACACAATACCGTTAGAAGGATGTGACACAATACCGTTAGAAGGATGTGACACAATACCGTTAGAAGGATGTGACACAATTAAGTTACCTTAGTCCTGATGTTATAATTGAAACAAAGAAAACTAACTGTCAATCAAAATTCCCCCGAGTTAGATAAAACGTTCTGTATACCATAAAGCAATGCATTAAGTCTGCATTATCATTTAGAAATCATACTATCATATTTCCAAAAAAAAATTAAAAATCTGGGATCGTATAATATAAAAGTGCGATTCAAAAATCTGAAACTTCCGACGCTCCGAATATTTTCAGATATTCATTTTCAGATCAAACTAGTTTGTCTGTCTATAATTTGACCCAATTTTCATATAATCTGATGTTTTCAACGTTTCTTTCATCTTTGATTATTGTTTTATTATCGGAAAACAAATGGAGGGATAACATTACAACATAAGATATAAACAAAAAGAAAAAAAATAGAAAAACTACAATAACCAAAGCCTTAGAAAAAGATATAATGAAACCTCACAGAAAAGGCGAAACCACGCGAATGAGGCATGTGTCGAAGTTATGAAAGTATTGAGGAAATATTCTGATATTGATGAGTTATGGTATATGTAAAACTATTACTGGTTTATAACATAGATAATGGTCTGCTTTGTCTTTCTACAAAGAAACCACTATTATGGAACCGCAGAAGGGCTACAGATTCTGGGGTTTCCCTCTGTGATGGCCCTGTTTTAACTGAAAGACCATAAATACGGAACCGCAGAAGGACTACAGAATTGGGTTTCCCTCTGTGACGGCCCTGTTTTAACTGAAAGACCATAAACACGGAACTGCATAAGGGCTACAGATTCTGGGGTTTCCCTCTGTGATGGCCCTGTTTTAACTGAAAGTCCATAAATACGGAACTGCATAAGGGCTACAGATTCTGGGGTTTCCCTCTGTGATGGCCCTGTTTTAACTGAAAGGCCATAAATACGGAACTGCAGAAGGGCTACAGATTATGGGGTTTCCCTCTGTGATGGCCCTGTTTTAACTGAAAGACCATAAATACGGAACTGCAGAAGGGCTACAGATTATGGGGTTTCCCTCTGTGACGGCCCTGTTTTAACTGAAAGACCATAAACACGGAATTGCATAAGGGCTACAGATTCTGGGGTTTCCCTCTGTGATGGCCCTGTTTTAACTGAAAGACCATAAATACGGAACCGCAGAAGGACAACAGAATTGGGTTTCCCTCTGTGATGGCCCTGTTTTAACTGAAAGTCCATAAATACGGAACTGCATAAGGGCTACAGAGTATGGGGATTCCCTATGTGACGGCCCTGTTTTAACTGAAAGACCATAAACACGGAACTGCATAAGGGCTACAGATTCTGGGGTTTCCCTCTGTGATGGCCCTGTTTTAACTGAAAGACCATAAATACGGAACTGCATAAGGGCTACAGATTCTGGGGATTCCCTCTGTGATGGCCCTGTTTTAACTAAAAGACCATAAATACGGAACTGCATAAGGGCTACAGATTCTGGGGATTCCCTCTGTGATGGCCCTGTTTTAAATAAAAGACCATAAATACGGAACTGCATAAGGGCTACAGATTCTGGGGTTTCCCTCTGTGATGGCCCTGTTTTAACTGAAAGACCATAAATACGGAACTGCATAAGGGCTACACATCTTCTAAGTATGGAACGAACTGAAGAAACCGCTTGGTCGGCATTGGTCTAGGTGTAATCGTAGCGCAACGTAGTAGAAACGACCGCTTGGTCGGCATTGGTCTAGGTGTAGTGGCAGCGAGTCAGCAGCGCTTTTGACTAGAAACATCGCAGTACAGTCGTGATGTAATCTTTAATTTCCCAAATTGCTGAATTTTGACGGCGATAATGCCCCGATTTGATATCTTTTTTCAGATCGAGGATGATCCGGGTGATCGGCATGGTATTAGTAAGGTCACAGAGCTGTGTGAACGGGGTATTAGTAACCCTCTTTCTGAGTGAATTTAAGTATTATCCCAATTGTATCGATAATTCTTATGAGTCATTCTTTTGAAGTTTACAAATGTGACAACCATTCAATTTCGATATCGTCTTGAACAACAATCACGTCGCAGCTTCAGGCTACCTATCAGAAAAAATAGAGTTTGATCGATAGATAAAGAGACGAAGATACCATGTATGTTTTGTATTTATTTCCAACCCCAGATGTTTGCACTCAAAGCCTCTGTGTGGTCATAATAAGATTTCAGGAGTCCGAGTCGCTTGTGGAGACGTAAATTAGTATAGACTGTGTTTCTGTAAAACACTTATTTACCGGGTGGCGTATCCATTTCCTCTCATGCCACAGGCATCGCGTAATGAGGATATGTGATAGTACGGATACCGTTCATATGTTTATCAAATTTCCACTTCAAATTTGTATGAGAATGAGTTTGTGGTCAAGAGGTGTCAATATGGATAAAGAACCGGACATCTGACCACCCTTGAGAGTATGTATATATGTTTATCCGACACCTCTAACCGGTTTATTCTATCTTATACAACATTTAAAAACTGTCTCGATGTTCGACGTACTGTTTAATTTAACAATATCGATCCAGTAGAAGAAAGTCCTATCAGCTTAAACAACTATTAAGTAATCTTTTGGAGATATATTTTTTTAGTTCTGTAATTATTTTCAATATATACAAACATAATCAAATCAGTGTTGAAAATTTGTAAACACAGATTATTATCTTTTCGTGAAAATAAACTATATCCTAATGGCAAAAAAAATGAATTTATTGTTAGGTTGACAATGCGTTGTCAACAAGTGTTCAGTGTTGACTCGGTCAGTAGTGTCGTTTGACCACGGTCAGTCTTATACCTCGGTCAATATTGTGTTAGCTCTGTGGATTAACCCTTTTGTCAATGATCCGCTATCGTACAAAGTGCTACTTGCTCTGCGCTACCTTAATTAAGGAGTATGTTTGTCAGATCGCTTAAATGAAAACACTTTAGAAAAAGAAGTGATATTTAATATCAGTCTCAATATTTACTAAATGTTTGTTATCTTTTTCTCTGTAAATAGGTGTTATGTCTTCGCGTTATTCAAACCCCCTTATAATGTAAAATGACCGGACTAAAACCCTTAAAGACGCCACTAGGTGTAGACTTAAAGCACCACGATGGGTCGGCGATACCACATATCAATGTAATGCTTTCGGTTTACAGCCAAAATAATGTACAAAAACTGGTTTAAAACCGGTTAAAATGATATCAGTATCAACTTGCGTTTTGTTCGTAGTTAACACTCATACTACTGTGAAGAGAACTGCAGACATTTAGTCATACTAATGTGTTTACAATAAAACCATACTTTAGAACTATTTAATAAATTTACAGAGCTAAACAATTGGTACTGTAGTTAACGCTCATACTACTGTGAAGAGAACTGCAGACATTTAGTCATACTAATGTGTATACAATAAAACCATACTTTAGAACTATTTAATACATTTACAGAGATAAACAATTGGTACCGTAGTTAACGCGTTCATGGGTCTTTTTACTTATACGCTAAATGTTGTCTTGCAGAAATATATTCCAAGGTAATGTCATTACATAAATGAAATAGTGGTTTTTTTTGAGATCTGGGATTTCTTAATTGAAAACGACAGAGTGACGTTGAATATGGATTCACGTATGGTTCTTTGTTTTATTGGTTATATAAAACACATACTTTTGAATTCTGGAGAAAACAGTAGTTACTTCAAAACAGGGTGTTCAAAATGAGACATCTTTTATAACTAGGTCACTGCAACCTTGTTTAATATGAGCAAACAAATCAAATCGGGACTTTGTGTAAGGTGCTAAAATCCTCAAGTTTAGTATCTGTGCACCGTACTGACCTCATGTAATGAACGTAGTTCATTAATATACACATGTAACTTCCGCTCCGGTTAATATCATTATATCTTGCTAAGAGAACACTATATAAAGACCTCATAAAAAACATAATAGATAACTACTCAATGAATCCATGTCAATGTGTTTTCTATCAATATAACTTATCCTATGTAGAAGCCAGAAATACCCTCAGGAGAAAACTTTTAGGGAATTTGATTTTTTTTTTTTTTTAACTACTGATTTACTTGTGTATGGTTCAGACATTTTTACTGCTAATGAAAATTGTTTTCTATTCATATCAGTTCAAGAATACATTAAAAATTCAAAACGATTTAGTTAAAAATATGTTGAAACAAAAGTAAACACACTTATATCTCACCTGCACGTAGTTAGCATTGTGGTGCTTTGCTGACGTTCCAACAAACATATTACGGTGATCAGTTTCAGTCCTATCTAGCGTGTCTGACACACAATAATACTTTCAGGCTTTTGAAACCATATGCCAACCTTCTAATTATTTAAACTTTGAATGTAACCGGTTTTTATCACATAATGTTCTGTGTTATCCAGTGAATATTAACCTATGTCATATGACCTATCAGCCCTGTGATTGGTTGTAAGTTTCAATTGTTTTAATTGTGACATCACGCCTAGGACAAGTACATGACGTCACAGTCTTACACCCTGGAGTCAAAATGGTGGTATTTTACATTTCAAGGTTGCATGAAAATTGTCGTTTTACACGAATAAATGTCACAAATCTTGATTATTTGATAAGAAATACCTTGCACTCGTTTTCATTTCATATGTTTATGAGACTCGTCACGAATTTTTCCTTTTAGCTCGCCAGAGGCTCGCTATATTGGAAAATTCTTAGACTCGTTTCATAGAGATCATATGAAATGAAAACTCATGTAAGATCCTATATATATACGACTTAATTTACCTCATCACTATATATAGCCGAGGGAGCAGGTGCTCGAATTTACAATAAACTCAAAATGGTGACCGATATACGATCAAATGCGAATCATGTTTCAGCTAATTGCCAATCTAAATGTGTTTTTGGATATCTTCACTTTTCACTTTCCTCATTGTTAAACGGGAAAAAATCGAAATAAAAATAATATTACTTATTTTAAGTGGATATGTATCTTTAATAATCAGGGTTCAAAATTATAATAATTGAACATATGCTCTGTAGTTGTCTGGTGACAAAGCTACAAAACGACTTCTTTTAAATGATACAGCTGATTAAACAACCATCTAAATAAGGAATATTCTACACAAAATATCGTATATCTTTAATTTAAGTTACAAAGTGTTGATCATTTACAAGAGGTCGAATTTTCACTTCCCATCACACCTGTGTAACACCTGGGTACCTTATAATTACCGGCCTTTTGTACCTAAAGGTCTGACGACATGGCCAGTACTCCTCTGTTTAACGTGACCTAACTTTATTTCAAGTATATAAAAGAAAACCAAAAGAAAAAATATCATTTTCAATGGTTATATCCTAAGGCCATTTTGAATCTCGAAATATTTTAATTATTTAGTTTGTAATGAGATTCCGGATATGAATAATAGGGTGTTTACCTGTACGTCAAAACGGTGTCCCTTTCAATAATGACTCAACAATTCAAATCACCGTCAGGTACAAAAATAGGAAAAACTTTATTTCTAAAGTATTTTAAACAAGCTTCCTATCGTCATCTTAAATTATGGTTCAAGGGAGGTAATCCATAGATTGTAGGAATGCCGTTTTTGATAGAAGATAAAGGATGAATTAGGACCTTCTGGTGGATATGACCAATAAGTTTTATTTATTAGATATACATACCTTGGGATATGTCATTATCATATGACATGAAAGTAAGGTCAGCTTGGACACCATTCTGAGATATGAAAGAGTGAAGTTGGGTACCAAAATCTCAAATGATCTCATTTTGATATAGTTTTGTCAAAATAAGACCATTTGACGTGTTCATTTTGAAACATTACACATCCTTTGTGGAAGAGTAAACCACGGAATTATATTGCTATCTAAGTCCGGGAGTACTCGTATGCAATATACATGTATGCAAAAAAAGACAATAAACTGAAACAAATACCATCATATAGAGCATTCATAAAACCTCGTTTCAAAGTAGGTTCTCGTGGATTTTTGGTAAATTTAGGTATCTTTAGTAAATTACTTATACAAGATTATACAGTAATTACAATACAGTATTACAGTAATGATAAATGCGAGGTTGTTGGTATTCTTTGCCCTTACACGTTCTATCATTGTGACATTGGTACTAGGAAAAAAGAACCAATTCACCCACCCATCTATTTCTTTCTTGAATGAACCACTAACTAACAATAGATTTCACAATCATCTCTTTCTCACTTTATTGAAGATGATAAATGGGCTGAACACATACAATAAACACTATGGTAAGGCATAATAAAAGAATAAACATTCTTAGAAGTTTAAAAAAAAAAAACTCTGTAGAAAGAAAATCACTTATTATAATGTATACTTTTTATATTAGGCCAATTTTAGAATATGCAATTGTAGTATGGGAAAATTGTACAGAACAGGAAAAATCACTTCTCGAATCAGTCCAATTAGATGCAGCCAGGATAATTACAGGATTACGTCGAGCAACGTCTCACGTGAAACTTTATGAAGAATTAGAATGGGAAACATTAGCTGAAAGAAGAAATAAACAAAAATTAATTTTAGTGTATAGAATTCTGCGTAATGACTCCCCATCTTACTTATTAAATATTATAGATCCATTTAGTAATGATATTACAAGTACAAGATATGAGTTAAGGGGAAATAGAATCTTTAATCCGCCTCTCTGTCGACCAGATACTTATTTTAACAGTTACTTTCCTGCCACTTTCAACAAGTATAAACAGGTGGAATCTACTATCATAACTCCAAGTCCCTATCTCAGTTTAAAAAACACCTAAAAAACCTTAACAAACCTCATAAGGATGTAACCCTCATATTTAAATATTCAGGATGCAGAAGAATTAATATTTTTCTATGCTAACTACGAAATAAGGCCAGTAACTTGAACTTTGACCTGTATAATGATCACTTGTCTGGTTCACCTACTTGTGATTCCAGACAGGATCAAGAAACCCCCTACCACTACTTTTTTGAATGTCAAAACTTTAATAACCAAAGACATGTTCTGATGAACTCCTTACCGAATGATAATCCTATGCATAACAATATAAATGTCTTACTCAATGGTTGTTAACAATGTAGTAATGATATTAACGCTACTACACTTGAAAAATGTCTTTATTACGGTACAAAGAGATTCTTTAACCACCATTAGTTGTAACTGTACTGTGCAAAACAAATGTATCTTGCTTGCAAGTCTTTCTATAAAATAATTCGTATTTTATAAATTGACAAATGAAAATAAATTGTTGAATTTTACTACAAAGTCATAGTAAGAAAAAGTGATGACTTCTGCTGAAAATATTTAATTATATATTACCCGAAAATCTCCTAGTTTTGTATGGCAAGGATCCGAGGTCTGCTGGGGTGAATGACCTAAGCCAGTGTATGGCTAAGGACTTTGTATTTTCAGAATCCCTATATATAGCTAGTAGCTTGTGGATCTCTTGCTGTCTAACACTGGGGGGATCCTTGATATCAATAAATGAGGCTTATTTATTTATTTATAACTGAAACGTCTGTGGGAGTTACTCCCCTTGCATCATTATTTATACATTTCTCTCTCTTTCTTTCTATATAGTTTATGTGTGTTTGTAATTCTGGCTAGGAGAGGACTAGACATATAGGCATACCCTGTTGTCCAATCCTTTTGATTTTTTCAATAAAATTTACTGAAATGAAATGATATTTTATAAACATTGTAAAGAAAAGTGTCGTAATGTTTATATCACATCTAGCGTTTTCACAGCAACATTAAATGTTACAAAGAGACGCTTTATATAGGGGTGTGATTTGTTCAAACCCCTTAGCGGCTCGAAGCACCGCACGGTTTTGATCTGTAAACAGTTTGTCCACTTCCAGGCCCGTGTCCATGAAACCGTTCACGTGCTCGAGTATGTTTTCGTGCTCAAACCAACTTTCATGTAACTCTCTTAAATCATGTCAAACGATCAAAATGCCAAATGAAAACATTGAAAAAAAATGTTTTTCCAAATAATTGACAAAATAAGATTCTTTTATTTATTTATAATGGGAACAAGAAATTTGGCTTGAGCACAAAATCCATGCTTGGGTATGAGAATGGTTTCACAAATACGGGCCCCGGTGCTTCCCCATTCGTGAACGACTTCTTGGAAATTGAGGCCTCTTACTATCTACGAAATTACAAAAACAAACCCTACGATAGTCGTATTAATTACAGTTTGCTGTTGAAATATCAGGAATTCTTCGTTTTATAAACTCTTTAATCCTCACAGCAGTCAAGAGATATGAAATGAAGATACCACTACGGTTGTTACGGCAGTAGCGGATCATTGTCTATCGCAGATCATTGTCTGTAACGGATCATTGTCTGTAACAGATCATTGTCTATAACGGATCATTGTCTGTAACGGATCATTGTCTATAGCGGACAATTGTCTGTAACGGATCATTGTCTGTAACAGATCATTGTCTATAGCGGATCATTGTCTATATAGGATTATTGTCTAGCGGATCATTGTCTATCGCAGATCATTGTCTATAGCGGACAATTGTCTATAACGGATCATTGTCTGTAACGGATCATTGTCTATACCGGACAATTGTCTGTAACGGATCATTGTCTGTAACAGATCATTGTCTAAAGCGGACAATTGTCTATAACGGATCATTGTCTGTAACGGATCATTGTCTATAGCGGATCATTGTCTGTAACGTATCATTGTCTATAGCGGATCATTGTCTATACCGGATCATTGTTTAGTGATTCATTGTCTATAGCGGATCATTGTATATATCGGATCATTGTCTATAACGGATCATTGTCTGTATCGGATCATTGTCTATAGCGGATCATTGTCTATACCGGATCATTCTTTAGTGAATTGTCTATAGCGGATCATTGTATATATCGGATCATTGTCTATATAGGATTATTGTCTAGCGGATCATTGTCTATATCGGATCATTGTCTATAGCGGATCATTGTCTATATAGCATTATTGTCTAGCGGATCATTGTCTATATCGGATCATTGTCTATAGCGGATCATTGGCTATAGCGGATCATTGTCTATAGCGGATTGTTGTCTAGCGGATCATTGTTTATAGCGGGTAATTGTCTATAGCGGATCGTTGTCTATATAGGATTATTGTCTAGCGGGTCATTGTCTATAGCGGATAATTGTCTAGCGGATCATTGTCTATAGCAGATCATTGTCTATAGCGGATCATTGTCTAGAGTGGATCATTGTCTATAGTGGATCATTGTCGATAGCGGAACATTGTCTATAGTGGATCAGTGTCTATAGCGGATCATTGTATATATAGGATCATTGTCTATAGTGGATCATTGTATATAGTGGATCATTGTCTATAGCGGATCATTGTCTATGGCGGATTATTGTCTAGCGGATCATTGTTTATAGCGGTTCATTGTCTATAGCGGATCGTTGTCTATATAGGATTATTGTCTAGAGGATCATTGTCTATAGCGGATCATTGTATATAGCGGATCATTGTCTATAGCCGATTATTGTCTAGCGGATAATTGTCTATAGCGGATCATTGTCTATACCGGATCATTCTTTAGTGAATTGTCTATAGCGGATCATTCTATATATCGGATCATTGTCTATATAGGATTATTGTCTAGCGGATCGTTGTCTATAGCGGATCATTGTCTATAGAGGATCAGTGTCTATAGCGGATCATTGTCTATATGACAATGATCCGCTATAGCGGATCATTGTCTATAGCGGATAATTGTCTAGCGGATCATTGTCTATAGCGGTTCATTGTCTATAGCGGATCGTTGTCTATATAGGATTATTGTCTAGCGGATCCTTGTCTATAGCGGATCATTGTCTATAGAGGATCAGTGTCTATAGCGGATCATTGTATATATAGGATCATTGTCTATAGTGGATCATTGTCTACAGCGGATCATTGTCTATAGCGGATCATTGGCTATAGCGGATCATTGTCTATATAGGATTATTGTCTAGCGGGTCATTGTCTATAGCGGATAATTGTCTAGCGGATCATTGTCTATAGCAGATCATTGTCTATAGCGGATCATTGTCTAGAGTGGATCATTGTCTATAGTGGATCATTGTCGATAGCGGATCATTGTCTATAGTGGATCATTGTTTATAGCGGATCATTGTCTATAGTGGGTCAGTGTCTATAGCGGATCATTGTCTATAGTGGGTCAGTGTCTATAGCGGATCATTGTCTATAGCCGATTATTGTCTAGCGGATAATTGTCTATAGCGGATCATTGTCTATATGACAATGATCCGCTATAGCGGATCATTGTCTATAGCGGATCATGGTCTATAGTGGATCATTGTCTATAGCGGATCATTGTCTATAGTGGATCAGTGTCTATAGCGGATCATTGTCTATATAGGATCATTGTCTATAGTGGATCATTGTCTATAGTGGATCATTGTCTATAGCGGATCATTGTCTATAGTGGATCATTGTCTATAGCGGATCATTGTCTATAGCGGATCATTGTCTATAGCGGATTATTGTCTAGCGGATCATTGTTTATAGCGGTTCATTGTCTATAGCGGATCGTTGTCTATATAGGATTATTGTCTAGCGGGTCATTGTCTATAGCGGATCGTTGGCTATATAGGATTATTGTCTAGCGGGTCATTGTCTATAGCGGATCGTTGTCTATATAGGATTATTGTCTAGCGGGTCATTGTCTATAGCGGATCGTTGGCTATATAGGATTATTGTCTAGCGGGTCATTGTCTATAGCGGATCGTTGGCTATATAGGATTATTGTCTAGCGGATCATTGTCTATAGCGGATCATTCTCTATAGTGGATCAGTGTCTATAGCGGATCATTGTCTATAGTGGATCATTGTCTATAGCGGATCACTCGGAAATCTAAAACTGTTTACATTGAAATGAGCGTAGCTAGACGGAAATTAAATGACAAACATAATAGCGTGGTTCTTGAAAGTTAAAGATTTAGTGTAATTAGTAAATTAACCGCAAAATCACGGAAACATTGTTTTGTCAATACGATGCACACCTAGTGGACGCCATCTTGGAAAACGGCCGGTTCGGGAAAAAAACAGTTTTTTGTTTCAAACCACCTTATTAGCCAAATGAAACATTATTTTATGGATGAATCACGTTGTTTTGTTTGTGGAAAACTCGGTGTTCTGTTAGGTAACCATTGTTTACAATTACGAGCGAGCATTTTCCGAGCTGTGTTTTTTGTGTCTATAGCGGATTAGTGCTTCGTGGTACGCACGCGTATGAACAAAACGTGCACACGCGATTTCGAAAATTGGAAGAAAACATCGTGATCCAGATCAAAACAACAGGTACTTGTGAGTAGCACAAAATCACCCTTTATTCGCCCCAATATATTAACATTTCACATGATTATTTTGATACCAAAAATAGCATGTTTACAATACAAAAAGCATGGCAAGCTTGCTACACTACCTTGAATCGGGCCATTAATCCTCAAATCTATAAGGTCATTGACCAAAACACGACTCCAAACGTACATAATTAAACTCCAAATGAGTACCGTATAATAACCATGATCTTTAAAAATAATCGCCCCTACAAGGCAAGCACATCGGCGTGTTAAACGCTCACTGACAGAAAAAATGACTGGGTATGACGGAGGGCTGTGACGGCACCGCTAAACCCGGGAACCATCTCGGAATGTTCTCTCAGTTGTTTGACACTTTCAAAACGCTTATAGCTGGACACCGATGAAATATTCAACACACTCTCAATCAAAATAATATTAAAATTGCGAAAATTATTGCAAGCTGTGATAAAAATTAACAGAAATGTATCTTTTCCGGGGCGGGGGATGGGGTGGGGGTCTCATTCATGTTGTAGCGGTTGTGGTTGGTGTACCAGCCTTGAGGTGAGAATTCCATCTGTATATTTCTCAACAACCTAGATGCCAATATGACAATGTTCTTATTTACTGATTACTGAAGAGGGCTTTTTTGGAAGATATTCTCTAATTTCAGTGTCACAAAATACCTACTAAGAGCCACAAGGCAGCTAATAAAAAAATGTTTCACAAACACGTAACCAATAATCAATGTTACAAACGAAGAAATGTAATTACCATAATATATCTGGTCACGGATAGCAATCTTATAGAAATCCGTGATTTTGTTACGTTTCCCTTACAGGTATTATTTAAGGATAACAGGTATTATTTTAGGATAACAGGTATTATTTTAGGATAACAGGTATTGTTTTAGGATAACAGGTATTATTTAAGGATAACAGGTATTGTTTTAGGATAACAGGTATTGTTTTAGGATAACAGGTATTGTTTAAGGATAACAGGTATTGTTTTAGGATAACAGGTATTGTTTTAGGATAACAGGTATTGTTTAAGGATAACAGGTATTGTTTAAGGATAACAGGTATTATTTTAGGATAACAGGTATTATTTAAGGATAACAGATATTATTTAAGGATAACAGGTATTATTTAAGGATAACAGATATTATTTAAGGATAATACCATACGCTAATAAGGAGTGTACACTTTATAATTTATCGAGCAATACACAAACCAACACAGTCTCCGAGTTCCGAACTTTATATCAAAACGCTGATCGTTCCATCGACTATTTGCGCCATTTAACTCGGCGGTTTCCTTCAAAACGGTTTCCGGCTCATCATCCGCTACCGATTCAGTGAGTTCAACTTCAAATTTAGTGTCAAGCCCCACTGTATCAACAGCTGCAGAATCAGAAGAGGGCAGTGGGGTTCCAAATGTCTCTGATACGATCAAAGCCCGCAGTGCAACGTCAATCAGCATATGTGCTCTCACTGCTCGACTTACAGCTTTCCCGCTGAGCATGTGGTTTACAGCATTAGATGCATACACTGTTTCCGTGATTTCACGAAGCCCGGGTACACTGTTTCCGTGATTTCACGAAGCCCGGATCCACTGTTTCCGTGATTTCACGAAGCCCGGATCCAATGTTTCCGTGATTTCACGGAGCCCGGATCCACTGTTTCCGTGATTTCACGAAGCCCGGGTACACTGTTTCCGTGATTTCACGAAGCCCGGGTACACCGTTTCCGTGATTTCACGGAGCCCGGATACACTGTTTCCGTGATTTCACGAAGCCCGAATACACTGTTTCCGTGATTTCACGAAGCCCGGATCCACTGTTTCCGTGATTTCACTAAGCCCGGGTACACTGTTTCCGTGATTTCACGAAGCCCGCATCCACTGTTTCCGTGATTTCGCGAAGCCCGGATCCACTGTTTCCGTGATTTCGCGAAGCCCGGATCCACTGTTTCCGTGATTTCACGAAGCCCGGGTACACTGTTTCCGTGATTTCACGGAGCCCGGATACACTGTTTCCGTGATTTCACGAAGCCCGAATACACTGTTTCCGTGGTTTCACGGAGCCCAAAAAAATTACATGAATGTACTTGCATTAAATGCGTCAATGACACATATGGAAAAAGAAACGGAGCATATTACAAATGCTCAAATGAATAAATTATTCAATAGTAAAAGTTAAAAACATCTGATAGTAATAATGAATCTCTAAGCGCAATACTTAGTTCATCCGAACATATTAAACATACGGAAATTGCAAATTTAAAATTGCTCGAAAATTTCTCGCGTTCTGAACATGTTCTTTTTTTAACTATCTTGCAATAGTATCTGATGTGTTCATTTGGTAAATTGTTAAAACATACATGTATGGGCTTCGTTTATTTGTTTGAGTTACGTTTTGCTGTTTTAAAGTTTAATATTATCTATTAAATATTTTCTTCTTGATGCTATATACACTTATTGAGCTGCAAAATGCGCGAATTCTACGGAATTCGGTCCGTGACTGGGTAGGGGTCGGTGGGGTCGGAGGGTCAACAAACAAGCAGACGACAATCAAAGAGAAAACATCAATTTCTATTATTTCCATATTTTTTTTCAGAATACCATGTTACAGACATCATTAAGTTAATTCTTAGCAGCTATTTCAAAACTGACCATAGTCCACACCACAGCAAAATGACGATATCATAGCTGCAGAAGTCATTCGAAGCGAGGTGATGCATGATATCTTGTTATATACAACAACGAGTTGTCTCCCTTACTGCGTACACGGCAGCCCTTGGCGGCCAACGTCACAATACACAATCGCGCTATATTTTAATCGCAAAATTTAGAATCGATATTTTCCGATATTTTTTATATTTTATTTATACACGTCTTCTGAGTGCTAAACCACAAAAAAACTCTTATGCAATTTTTTCGAAGATAAAACTTAATTTGACTGGACTTAATAAAGCGTACCGTCGTAAGTGAAATACCTAATCTATACACACATAGCCTAATCTATAAACACATAGCCTAATCTATACACACATAGCCTAATCTATACACACATAGCCTTCTGCTTTTCTATGTGTATATATAAGTCATATTACTTACCCCAAATCAATGAATTTGCGTCTGAGAAATAACTAGTGTTCTACTTATAACGACAAGGAAAAGATATCGAAAGGATTACTGATTCGTGATATCTTATACGTTGTCTCTGAGTCGTCCTTATTTCAAAGCAACTCAACTTGATCTGCACTTTATAATTTTATAATTTATATAAAAAAAAACTTCATGTTCTTCCGTACACAATGCGCGTGAATGACTAGCAAATTGACTCAAACATGGGAAATCATTGAACTATTCTAATGAGATACATTTTATCAAACATTTAGCACTTTTAATGACTAGATCATAATGATTACACGAATAAAACAATATTACATTTTTGTTGATTTGTTATCGTGCGTTTGATGAGCGAAGAGAGATAACTCTAATGTGCTTGTAATCACAAATTTTATTTCATTACAGGTGTTATTAAGAGTTGCTTCCCTTATCCCATGCATCAGATTGATATAATGTTTTATTAGCAAAATACAAATGGGATTTGACACAAGTTAAAACAACTTAAAATTCGTCATCTTCAAACATAAATGATGATAATATCATATATTATATACATTTGGCTGAAAAGTAGAAAACAATAAAAACAGTAAATTCAGATGAAAGCTTCATTGACAAGACAAATCATAAAGTTTGTATTTTATGTTTGTTTGTTTGTTTATGTTTAACGGCCCATCGACGGCTGTGGTCATTTAGGGCCATGGCGATTTATTTATTTATTTTATTTTTTTAACAAACATGTGAGTAGCGAAGATAAAATCAGATAAAATGGTTCATTTTAAAAGCATTCGCATTGTATGTGTGGATAATAAAAAATAAAAAGGGGGTTAAAATAATAAAAGAGATAACGAATAGATGATATGGAATATGCGATATATATATAACGTCAAAAATGGTAAGGTGGGTTAAAAGACATCAGAGTCTATAAAATAGACCGATGTCTTTCAAATAGTTAAATAATGCCTTCGAATCCACGGAACTGAAAAGTGTTTTCATATCCGGGACTCGGAAGTAGTTATCACGAATGTGTTTAAAATCGGAACATTCTATTAAAAAATGCTCCACTGTAAATGGAGTGTCACATGCGTGGCATGAAGGTATATCTTCTCGTTTTAAAAGGTACGAATGAGTAGGATATGTGTGCCCAGTGCGGAGCCGAGCGAGGACAACTTCCTCTCTACGATCTTTCCGACTGGGAATAGATGTTTTAAGTTTCGGTTGTATCTTAAAAAGTTTGTTGTTGGTCTCCAGAGACCAGCGTTTCTGCCATTCATTTTGAATGGCTGTACGAATAGTAGGTTTAAAATCTGTGTATGGTAGTTTGATATTTGTTTGTTCGAGATTCAATGCATTTTTTGCTTCCCTGTCAGCAAATTCGTTGCCTTTTATTCCGACATGGCTCGGAATCCATAGTAAAGTTATTTTAGACTTTTTTAATATACGAGATATTCGAAGAGCAAGGTTTTGTACGATTGTGTTTTTAGGATCTCGTAACTGTAAACTCTGTAGGACAGATAGAGAGTCTGAACAAATAATTGCCTTTTTAATGCGGTGTTCATCGATATGGTCGAGGGCCAAACCAATGGCGCATGCTTCAGCAGAAAAGATGGAGGCGCCGTCTGGTAGTCGGACTGAAGTGCAAGTATTGGCAGTACAGCAGGCTGCTGCCACTTTCTCACCTTCTTTGGAGCCATCGGTGTAAAGTTGTGTATGAGAAGGGTAATTCGAAATGCATTCCCGAAAGGAGGATTTGTGTTCTTCGGGCATAACACTTGATTTCCCTCGCTCATGTAATGTAAAGTTAAAATCGGGGGTTTGAATGGTCCACGGAGGAACATCAGATATGTTAAATTCAGCTATGTCCGTCAATTTTATGTTGAGTTCTTGCAGGAAATTCAAAATTCGGATACCAAATGTTGGCAGAAGTTTTTGGTTTTGCGTAAATATGTTTTGGTATTTGGGGTTGAATACTTGGTTGAAAGCAGGATTTTTAGGGTTTGATTTTAATTGAGTTGCAAATTGTAATGAAAGTTTTATTCTTCTGTCATAAAGGGATGGTTCATTTGCTTCCACGTACAGGCTTTTTACAGGTGTTGTTCGAAAAGCTCCCAGGGCAAGACGTAGCCCTTGGTTATGGATTGGATCTAGCATCTGAAGGTACGAACTGCGCGCTGACCCGTATACCATAGAACCATAATCCAGTTTTGTTCGAATAAGTGATCTGTATAGGCGCAAAAGCATTTCACGATCCGCTCCCCAATCAGTATGAGAAAGGACTCGTATAATGTTTAACGCCTTGGAACACTTATCCTTCAGATACTTTATATGTGGTATGAAAGAGAGTTTCGAATCAAAAATGAGGCCGAGAAATTTAGTCTGTTCAACAACAGGAATTCTAGTGCCATCGAGTGTTAGATTTGGGTCATTGTGTGCTTTTCGTTTTTGACAGAAATGCATGCACACAGTTTTGGATTTAGAGAATTTGAAGCCGTTTTCGTCTGCCCAATTTTGTAGTTTGTTTAAACTCTGTTGAAGTTGTCGTTCTATCGTGTGCATGTTCTTAGATCTGTAACAGATCAAGAAGTCATCCACAAATAACGACCCTTCTGTTGATTGACCAAGACATTTGACTATATCATTTATTTTAAGTCCAAACAGTGTGACTGATAGGATTCCACCCTGTGGGACTCCCATTTCCTGTTTAGACGTTTCAGAAAAAGTTGAACCAACACGGACTTTGAAGTGTCTATCTGATAGGTAATTAGATATAAAATTGGGAAGGTTTCCACGTACGCCAAGGTCGTGAAGATCTTTCATGATGCCATACTGCCATGTAGTATCATAGGCCTTCTCAAGATCGAAGAACACAGCGACAAGGTGTTCTTTCTTGGCGAAAGCCTCTCGAATGAACGTCTCTAATCTGATGAGATGGTCATTTGTCCCTCTTCTATTTCTAAAGCCACTTTGAAGAGGGGATATTATATCGTTGGCCTCAAGAAACCAAACCAGTCTAGTGTTTATCATTCGTTCCAAAGTTTTACATACACAACTAGTCAGAGAGATAGGACGATAGTTGTTTGGGTCAGTAGCATCCTTTCCCGGTTTTGGGATAGGTATAATTGTGGAGTTCTTCCACGAATCGGGAATCTTTCCGGAAGCGTAAACTTGGTTGAATATGTAAAGAAGGCATGTTAGTGAAGAGTCCGGTAAGTGCTTTAGAAATTGATATGGAATATCATCAGGACCTGAAGCAGTGTCCTGTGATTTTCTAAGCGAATCAACAAGTTCTGGTAGGGTAAATTGTTCATTATAACTTTCTTTGTTTGATGATTTGAAATTGAGCCGTTTCTTTTCTCTCTTTTTTTTCAAAGACTGGAATTTTTGGGAGTGGTTTAAAGGGGATGAGTTTTTAGCTATGTTTTTTGCAAATGCATCAGCAATTTCAGTTATAGACGAGAAAATTTTGTTTTTATTAATGAGGTGGGAGGATGTTGCCTTTTTCTTTTTCCCACTTATTTTCCGAATCATATCCCATACTTTTTTTGAGGACGTGTTTGATGATATCTTGGATACATATTCTCTCCAGCTGTTTCTTTTGTCAATTTTAATTGATCGCCGAGCCTTTGCCCGCCAAATTTTAAATTCACTGTAGTTTGAAGCAGTTGGGCAATTGAAGTAGCGTCTTAGAGCAGCTGCCCGATTACTGCGTGTTTTAAAAGATTCTTCAGATAAAAGGAACTTCGTAGGTTTTGGAGCGGATTTTGGAATTGTCTTTTGGGCAATAGAAGTGAGTGTTTCAGTAAAAGTTTTGATAGGGTCGTCGAGGTTAGTAAAATTGTCTATGGTTAGTTTTTCAATGCACATGTGTTGGAATTGGGCCCAATCTGCTTTGTGCATATTCCATCGAGGTAGAGGATCATCAAGAGGAGTCCCAATATTCTGAAGAAAAATTGGGAAGTGGTCACTCCCACAAAGATCATCATTTACCCTCCAGTCATAGTCAAGTAAAATGGATGGATGGCATAATGATAGATCAATGTGGGTACGAGAGCCTGTAGCAGGGTGTAAATAAGTAGGGGTATTGTTGTTAAAAAGGCACAAGTTGTTTTTATCTATAAATTCCTCAATACGTCTTCCTCTCTCGTCTGTGTTGGGAGAGCCCCACAGGCTATTATGACCATTAAAATCACCGAGGATTATGAATGGTGTTGGGAGCTGGGAGACGAGATTATTGAGTTGCTCACAAGTGAAAACAATACTCGGAGGGAGATAAATTGAACAGACGGTTATTTGTCTGTGTAATGTTGCACAGACAGCAACAGCCTGTAAATTTGTGTTTAACTTGATCATTCTGTGAGGAATATTTTTATGGACAGCTACCGCTGCGCCACCTGCTGCTCTGCTAACTACAGTTGGAATGTTAGTGTAGAGTGAGAAATTTCTAAGCGTGATTGGGTTTTTGAGCATGATTTCTTGTAGACAAAAAATGGCGGTTCTTAATTCTTTTGATAGATTCTGAAATTCTTCTATATTTGCCTTTAATCCGCGGATGTTCCATTGGATAAATGTATTATTTATCTTTTGCTATTTTGGCTGGATTTCGATGGAGTCGAAGCACGAAGCGCTGAGGCATTCGTCTCCATCTCATCATCGAAATCTAGTAGGACATTGAACCGGTTTGTCGGGTCCTCTGATCCTTTGCCAAAGGTGACATTCATATCAGGTCCTTCAGATTTGCCCCTCGCTTCTTTAATTTTTTTCCTAGGTCTGTTGGTAGGTGATGTTGCCTCTGGTCTCAGTTGGGATCGAGGAACAGATGTGAGTGAGCGAGATCGCTGCGAACGCACATGTGCCCCAGTTGGGCCAACCTTTGGAGGGTTTTCTCCTGAAGAGGAAGGTGTTTTTGATGGTGGTGCTGGTTTTGATGGTGGTGCTGGTTTTGAATGTGGTGCTGGTTTTGATTGTGGTGCAGGTTTTGATGCAGATGCTGGTTTTGATGAAGATGCTGGTTTTGATGGTGATGCTGCTTTTGACTGTTTGTTGTTTTTGGTTGGTTTTCGTATAGTCGTGAAACGGGATGGGTCTCCCGTGAGGATTTTCAAGTTATCTTGGCCAGACATGTCTGGGACTTGAGAGCCTAAGGCAGGTATGTCTGCAGATACTTGAACCGAAGCATCCTTGACTGCGACATTGTCAACCGGCGACCGGACTTTCGTCACTTGTGCATATGAGGGAGCAGCCACGTCCGTGCTCCCCAACATCCTCCTAGCCTCGGGGAAGGAGACATCTCGGGTAAATTTGACCCGCAATATCTCTCTCTCGCGATTCCAGGCAGGACAGTCTCGAGACGAAGCAGCATGCTTTCCCTCACAATTAACACAACGCAGGTTGGCAATATCACAGTCGCTTTGGTCCTCATGACCTTCACGACCACAGTATTGGCAAACGGTCTTCCGCCTACATCTTTTTTCGTGATGTCCGTACTTCTGGCAGTTACGGCATCTAAATGGTTTAGGGATGTAGACGGATACACTGCACCTTTGGTTACCAATTACTACGGCCGAAGGTAGTGATGGGGTAGCAAAGGTCAGTACAAACGTGTCTGTTGGAACCAGCTTGTTGTTCTTCTTGGACAAAATCCGTCGCACCTCATAGACTGGGATCTCCTCCTCCTGGAAGTACTCCAGTATGGCGGCATCAGCGTCATTGCGCAGGGCGGGGCATCTGATTACCCCCTTGCCGCTGTTTAGTGATGGATGTGCTTTCACTATGACACTGATACCTCCAAAACTGGTGTAACCCAGTAGGTTAATCGCCTGTTGTTTGCTAAAAACTTCGATTAGGAGATCGCCAGATCCCAAAGGTTTGACGGACTTTACGTCCCCAGCTATTCTTTTTATACCCTTCCTCAACAGAAGAGGAGACAATGTTGCTGCAGTTTTTCCACTAGTGGTTGACGACATGATGATGAATTGTGGGAATGTGTTAGTTGTAGGGTGTTTTTCTGTGTTTTTTTCATTACCCATGTATGTTTATTAATTAGTTCACTCTCTGTGTCCCCGCCCGCCCCGGAGCCCAACGAGGGTACACTAATATCAGCGCGGATATCCAGCGCCAAAGTGTCAGGGATACACAAAGTAGTATACTCGCAAAAGTATACATAACGAGTATATATATTACCCGGAAGAGCATACTCTCGCGATTGACCCTAAGCCACCGCCTTCTTGGAAGCATGTAAACCAAGGGCTCGGCGTGACCAGCCGATTGGTGATAGAGAGCCCATACCACCTCTCGACTACCCAGAGTCCGAAGCCAAAGTAGTATGTTGCAGAAAGTCGGATCATGTCTCCCTCCAATCCAGAGTTCATCAGTGATTCCGACCCCTGCTCAACCACCAGGATCTTCTTCCCCCAGGAATACGAGCCGCCGCAACCCACGGCAAACAGGTTGGCTCAAATTGGAGCTACTGTGAAAGCCTTCTGCTACGTTGTCTCCCTCCAATCCAGAGTTCATCAGTGATTCCGACCTCTGCTCAACCACCAGGATCTTCTTCCCCCAGGAATACGAGCCGCCGCAACCCACAGTACCGTGCCGTGACTCGAACCCGCAACCCTTCGGTCACGAGCCCGGCGTCCTACCACTAGACTACCGTGCCATCCTAATCACATATACATTTCGCAAACTGCATCTAAATGTCAAACATCTACACTGATAAGAACACAGTAACAAGAAAAGAGATAGATAGATAAATAAATACATTAGAAGAGCAAACAGTATTGTATGTTTATATAAAATGTACTACATACATCTGTACATATAACACATCATTCGAAAATATATCGGCATACATCAGCAGTACAGTCTGAACAAATATACAATGATCTTAAATTATTTTCAATGACAATCAATATCATTTTAAATAATTGATACGGAAGGGATAGGTTTAACTTGTTTTTTGTTATTCTAAAGATTGTCCTGGAGGGATACAAATGAGAATTATTTTCTGGGAACATGTATTATGTTTCTTTTATTTTGGTGGTTTTTTGGTGTTTTTTTTTTTTCAATTTTCCTCTGCAGCATACCTTGAACGTCACCGCGTTACTGATGAATGTGATCTAAATGTGTTATACTGGTACAACATTGTCTATTATTCAAAAAAATCACATTACCGAGGATAATGTACTCCTCAACGTTATTTCAGTTAGAATAGCTTATTTTTTATGTAGTTCGTTTCAAATTATACTCCCCAGTTATTTGTGTATGGGGAGTGTCAATCCACAGCCAGAACGTATCCTTATACACTATCCGGGTAACAACAGTCATCAGACTCTCATTAGGTTCGATTAATACTTTTTGTTAAAATTTCTATTACAAACATGTAGTTTATTTTGTTTAATTATTTGCAATGCATACTAATACATTTCTACTCTGTGCTTGAAATGCTTTCAAACAATATTTAAATGTTTCTTACGAAGGCTTACGATCAATACGAGACATTTACACAACACGCTTAACATTTAGTTCTGATAAATCAATAATATTATCGACTGAACCAGGGAAATCATTGAATGTGTTCCGAACCATGCAAGTGTCTCTTGTAAATGAATCATAAATATATCAGCTGTAATACACATCACTCCACAGATGGAATAAGATCAATACTGAATTGAAATGTTTTTAAACAATTTTGTAAAAACAATCTGCGAAAGACATGGCTTACAATATATAGAAAATGATAAGCTGTTTGTAGAGGGAGATAGCCTGCTGGTAACCTCTTTGATCCAAAGGACGGAATACATGTTAACAGCAAAGGTGCGCAAGCTCTTTTGACCGGCATCCTAGATTCTATCTATGACACCAACAAAGCCATAACTGTGACGGTGAAAACAAAGAAACGCAATTGAAGTGAGACATCAGATGTCAGTTTCAACGAAAGCAAGTGTCCGCGAACAGATTCCCTTGAGTAACAGCTTGCATGTCACAGTGAAAGTTTAAAGAACATTATTAAGTAAAACAATTAAGAAACATTTGTAGTAAATTACTTAAGCAAATAATTAAGGAATATAAGTAGTTAATCATTACTAATAGTGTGATGAGTAACATAACACTCTGGTATGGCAGCAACTTTGAAATCATTGACAATCAATGTCAATGGCTTTAATATCACAGAAAAAAGATTGAATCTCTTTTATTGGTTTAGGAAAGTAAAAACTGATATAATATTATGCCAGGAAACTCGTTGTGGAGATAGTTGTTCACTGTTTAAATGGAAAGGTGAATGGGATAGCAAAAGTTATTGGACAAATGGTACGTCAGTATCAAAATGTGTGGGGCAAATGGTACGTCAGTATCAAAAGGTGTGGGGCAAATGGTACGTCAGTATCAAAAGGTGTGGGGCAAATGGTACGTCAGTATCAAAAGGTGTGGGGCAAATGGTACGTCAGTATCAAAAGGTGTGGGGCAAATGGTACGTCAGTATCAAAAGGTGTGGGGCAAATGGTACGTCAGTATCAAAAGGTGTGGGGCAAATGGTACGTCAGTATCAAAAGGTGTGGGGCAAATGGTACGTCAGTATCAAAAGGTGTGGGGCAAATGGTACGTCAGTATCAAAAGGTGTGGGGCAAATGGTACGTCAGTATCAAAAGGTGTGGGGCAAATGGTACGTCAGTATCAAAAGGTGTGGGGCAAATGGTACGTCAGTATCAAAAGGTGTGGGGCAAATGGTACGTCAGTATCAAAAGGTGTGGGGCAAATGGTACGTCAGTATCAAAAGGTGTGGGGCAAATGGTACGTCAGTATCAAAAGGTGTGGGGCAAATGGTACGTCAGTATCAAAAGGTGTGGGGCAAATGGTACGTCAGTATCAAAAGGTGTGGGGCAAATGGTACGTCAGTATCAAAAGGTGTGGGGCAAATGGTACGTCAGTATCAAAAGGTGTGGGGCAAATGGTACGTCAGTATCAAAAGGTGTGGGGCAAATGGTACGTCAGTATCAAAAGGTGTGGGGCAAATGGTACGTCAGTATCAAAAGGTGTGGGGCAAATGGTACGTCAGTATCAAAAGGTGTGGGGCAAATGGTACGTCAGTATCAAAAGGTGTGGGGCAAATGGTACGTCAGTATCAAAAGGTGTGGGGCAAATGGTACGTCAGTATCAAAAGGTGTGGGGCAAATGGTACGTCAGTATCAAAAGGTGTGGGGCAAATGGTACGTCAGTATCAAAAGGTGTGGGGCAAATGGTACGTCAGTATCAAAAGGTGTGGGGCAAATGGTACGTCAGTATCAAAAGGTGTGGGGCAAATGGTACGTCAGTATCAAAAGGTGTGGGGCAAATGGTACGTCAGTATCAAAAGGTGTGGGGCAAATGGTACGTCAGTATCAAAAGGTGTGGGGCAAATGGTACGTCAGTATCAAAAGGTGTGGGGCAAATGGTACGTCAGTATCAAAAGGTGTGGGGCAAATGGTACGTCAGTATCAAAAGGTGTGGGGCAAATGGTACGTCAGTATCAAAAGGTGTGGGGCAAATGGTACGTCAGTATCAAAAGGTGTGGGGCAAATGGTACGTCAGTATCAAAAGGTGTGGGGCAAATGGTACGTCAGTATCAAAAGGTGTGGGGCAAATGGTACGTCAGTATCAAAAGGTGTGGGGCAAATGGTACGTCAGTATCAAAAGGTGTGGGGCAAATGGTACGTCAGTATCAAAAGGTGTGGGGCAAATGGTACGTCAGTATCAAAAGGTGTGGGGCAAATGGTACGTCAGTATCAAAAGGTGTGGGGCAAATGGTACGTCAGTATCAAAAGGTGTGGGGCAAATGGTACGTCAGTATCAAAAGGTGTGGGGCAAATGGTACGTCAGTATCAAAAGGTGTGGGGCAAATGGTACGTCAGTATCAAAAGGTGTGGGGCAAATGGTACGTCAGTATCAAAAGGTGTGGGGCAAATGGTACGTCAGTATCAAAAGGTGTGGGGCAAATGGTACGTCAGTATCAAAAGGTGTGGGGCAAATGGTACGTCAGTATCAAAAGGTGTGGGGCAAATGGTACGTCAGTATCAAAAGGTGTGGGGCAAATGGTACGTCAGTATCAAAAGGTGTGGGGCAAATGGTACGTCAGTATCAAAAGGTGTGGGGCAAATGGTACGTCAGTATCAAAAGGTGTGGGGCAAATGGTACGTCAGTATCAAAAGGTGTGGGGCAAATGGTACGTCAGTATCAAAAGGTGTGGGGCAAATGGTACGTCAGTATCAAAAGGTGTGGGGCAAATGGTACGTCAGTATCAAAAGGTGTGGGGCAAATGGTACGTCAGTATCAAAAGGTGTGGGGCAAATGGTACGTCAGTATCAAAAGGTGTGGGGCAAATGGTACGTCAGTATCAAAAGGTGTGGGGCAAATGGTACGTCAGTATCAAAAGGTGTGGGGCAAATGGTACGTCAGTATCAAAAGGTGTGGGGCAAATGGTACGTCAGTATCAAAAGGTGTGGGGCAAATGGTACGTCAGTATCAAAAGGTGTGGGGCAAATGGTACGTCAGTATCAAAAGGTGTGGGGCAAATGGTACGTCAGTATCAAAAGGTGTGGGGCAAATGGTACGTCAGTATCAAAAGGTGTGGGGCAAATGGTACGTCAGTATCAAAAGGTGTGGGGCAAATGGTACGTCAGTATCAAAAGGTGTGGGGCAAATGGTACGTCAGTATCAAAAGGTGTGGGGCAAATGGTACGTCAGTATCAAAAGGTGTGGGGCAAATGGTACGTCAGTATCAAAAGGTGTGGGGCAAATGGTACGTCAGTATCAAAAGGTGTGGGGCAAATGGTACGTCAGTATCAAAAGGTGTGGGGCAAATGGTACGTCAGTATCAAAAGGTGTGGGGCAAATGGTACGTCAGTATCAAAAGGTGTGGGGCAAATGGTACGTCAGTATCAAAAGGTGTGGGGCAAATGGTACGTCAGTATCAAAAGGTGTGGGGCAAATGGTACGTCAGTATCAAAAGGTGTGGGGCAAATGGTACGTCAGTATCAAAAGGTGTGGGGCAAATGGTACGTCAGTATCAAAAGGTGTGGGGCAAATGGTACGTCAGTATCAAAAGGTGTGGGGCAAATGGTACGTCAGTATCAAAAGGTGTGGGGCAAATGGTACGTCAGTATCAAAAGGTGTGGGGCAAATGGTACGTCAGTATCAAAAGGTGTGGGGCAAATGGTACGTCAGTATCAAAAGGTGTGGGGCAAATGGTACGTCAGTATCAAAAGGTGTGGGGCAAATGGTACGTCAGTATCAAAAGGTGTGGGGCAAATGGTACGTCAGTATCAAAAGGTGTGGGGCAAATGGTACGTCAGTATCAAAAGGTGTGGGGCAAATGGTACGTCAGTATCAAAAGGTGTGGGGCAAATGGTACGTCAGTATCAAAAGGTGTGGGGCAAATGGTACGTCAGTATCAAAAGGTGTGGGGCAAATGGTACGTCAGTATCAAAAGGTGTGGGGCAAATGGTACGTCAGTATCAAAAGGTGTGGGGCAAATGGTACGTCAGTATCAAAAGGTGTGGGGCAAATGGTACGTCAGTATCAAAAGGTGTGGGGCAAATGGTACGTCAGTATCAAAAGGTGTGGGGCAAATGGTACGTCAGTATCAAAAGGTGTGGGGCAAATGGTACGTCAGTATCAAAAGGTGTGGGGCAAATGGTACGTCAGTATCAAAAGGTGTGGGGCAAATGGTACGTCAGTATCAAAAGGTGTGGGGCAAATGGTACGTCAGTATCAAAAGGTGTGGGGCAAATGGTACGTCAGTATCAAAAGGTGTGGGGCAAATGGTACGTCAGTATCAAAAGGTGTGGGGCAAATGGTACGTCAGTATCAAAAGGTGTGGGGCAAATGGTACGTCAGTATCAAAAGGTGTGGGGCAAATGGTACGTCAGTATCAAAAGGTGTGGGGCAAATGGTACGTCAGTATCAAAAGGTGTGGGGCAAATGGTACGTCAGTATCAAAAGGTGTGGGGCAAATGGTACGTCAGTATCAAAAGGTGTGGGGCAAATGGTACGTCAGTATCAAAAGGTGTGGGGCAAATGGTACGTCAGTATCAAAAGGTGTGGGGCAAATGGTACGTCAGTATCAAAAGGTGTGGGGCAAATGGTACGTCAGTATCAAAAGGTGTGGGGCAAATGGTACGTCAGTATCAAAAGGTGTGGGGCAAATGGTACGTCAGTATCAAAAGGTGTGGGGCAAATGGTACGTCAGTATCAAAAGGTGTGGGGCAAATGGTACGTCAGTATCAAAAGGTGTGGGGCAAATGGTACGTCAGTATCAAAAGGTGTGGGGCAAATGGTACGTCAGTATCAAAAGGTGTGGGGCAAATGGTACGTCAGTATCAAAAGGTGTGGGGCAAATGGTACGTCAGTATCAAAAGGTGTGGGGCAAATGGTACGTCAGTATCAAAAGGTGTGGGGCAAATGGTACGTCAGTATCAAAAGGTGTGGGGCAAATGGTACGTCAGTATCTAAAGGTGTGGGGCAAATGGTACGTCAGTATCAAAAGGTGTGGGGCAAATGGTACGCCAGCATCAAAAGGTGTGGGGCAAATGGTACGTCAGTATCTAAAGGTGTGGGGCAAATGGTACGTCAGCATCAAAAGGTGTGGCTGTTTTATTTCGAAAAGGTTTACAAATAATACCTACTGAAATATCAGCAGATAAAGATGGTCGTTATATGATATTAACTTTTAAACAGGATGATGTTAAAATAACAATAGCAAATGTATACGCACCTAATGATGCAAAGGAAAGGAAACTTTTTTACACACAAATACGGCCGAAATTATCAGAGGAAAAGTACCAAGGAAATAAGCTAATTATAGTAGGGATTTTAATTGTGTATTAAATAAGGAATTGGATAGAGATAACACTAGAGACCAAAATGATGTTGGGAAATTAGACCTAGAAGATATGATAAATAAATTAGAAATTGAAGACATATGGAGGAGATAGAATTTTGCCCATTTACTAATACAGACCACTATGGTGTCCATTTTTTTTTACTTTTAATTTCATTAATACCCTTAAAGGACCAGGGAATTGGAAAATGAACGAGAACGTTATAAACAGCGATCAATTTTAAAATGTGTTCACAAATTTTTGGAATATACGGAAACACTGAAGTACAATTGTAGATCCATCAATGAATGCTGGGATATATCGAAAATTAAAATTAAAGATATCTACATATCAACGAGTAAAATACTAAATACAAGTGAAAAACAAATAAAAGGGTTAGAAAAAGAGCTCCAGACCAAAACGTTTCAGAATAAAACAGACTCGGACAATATCGAAAAAAACCTGGAAGATTATTATCAAAAAAGGCAACAGCAGCCAGAATTAGGTCAAGAGTTAAATGGTACGAAGAACGGGAGAAATCAATAAAGTATTTTTTCGGGCTTGAAAAATCTAAAGGTAGGAACATATAAATATAAAATTGGGGATATATTAAAGGAACAAGTGAGGTTTTACAATAGATTATTTACAACAGAGGGGATAAACGAAAAAGAAGCAAATAGACTTTTAGAAAATGTTGATACAATGTTGAATGATATGCAGAGAGAAAATGCTAATCAACTACCAACAGAGAAATAGATAAAAGTTGCAAAAGATGATCTAAAAAGTAACACAGCACCAGGTGCTGATGGTATTCTGTCAGAGTTCTACAAAAAGTGACAAAGCACCAGGTGCTGATGGTATTCTGTCAGAGTTCTACAAAAAGTGACAAAGCACCAGGTGCTGATGGTATTCTGTCAGAGTTCTACAAAAAGTAACAAAGCACCAGGTGCTGATGGTATTCTGTCAGAGTTCTACAAAAAGT
>NW_018407264.1:5433-30967 GCF_002113885.1 Mizuhopecten yessoensis | reverse complement strand
AGCACCAGGTGCTGATGGTATTCTGTCAGAGTTCTACAAAAAGTGACAAAGCACCAGGTGCTGATGGTATTCTTTCAGAGTTCTACAAAAAGTACTGGTACCTGATAAAAAAGGAACTTACAGAAGTAATAACAAATATTTTTCAAACAAATATATTATCATATAGCCAGAACAGATGCATCATCACTTTGATGTACAAACAAGGGGAGCGTGAGGAAATGAAACATTGGCGTCCAAATACCCTACTAAACAATGACTATAAAATAATTACAAAAATTATAGCGGAGGGAGTTAAACCTTTTTTTTACCACATATCATACATCCAGACCAAAAGGCTTTGTTAAAGGAAGAAATATTGAAGAAAATATACGACTAATTCAAGATATCATAGAATACTCCAACCTAGAAAGAGTGTGTGTGTGGGGGGGGGGGGGGGTGATTTTTTTAAACCAACAAAAAGTTTCTGATCGAGTTGAATGGAAATGGGTACGCATTGTCTTGAAAAATATGGTATTGGAGATCAGCTTATTCAATGGATTGAAATGACGTACATTAACTCACACAGTCAATTACTAACAAATGGGTTTCTATCAAAAACAAAGCCAGTCGTTCCGTAGAACAGGGCTGTCCGCTCGCCCCGTTAATCTATATTATGCAAGCTGAGCCATAAGCCGGTTCTATACGTAAAAATTAAAATATATCTGGCATTACTATTCCTTGTTCAAATAATAATAATATAGAAGCTAAAATTCCGTCTTTGCGTATTGCAGAGTTATCTTCTCTTGGGAGCAGGTATTGATTGAGAGTAACGTCATCAATTTTTGAGAAAACGACGTCATTTTCTCACACAAACCAATGACGTAACAATCAATACCTGCTCCCAAGAGAAGATAACTCTGCAATACGCAAAGACGGAATATGTATGTTTGCTGACGATTCACAACTATTCGCAGGCACAGAAAACAGTATAACTGACATTTTTGAAACGCTTAGCAATTATGAGAAAGCATCTGGAGCAAAAATAAATCACCTAAAAACAAAAGGTATGTACATAGGTATCTGGAAACAACGACCACAAAAATATGATAAAATAATATGTGTACAAAATATAAAAGCGCTAGGAATAAGGACTCACTATGGCAAACTAAAACACATAGAATAAAAGCAATGATTGCTTTATGGGGAAAACGAAACCTTTCTTTGCAAGGAAAAATACTTATTAATCAAAACCTTAATACTATCTACAATAGCATATGAGAAAGCTCAAACATTAATACCAAATAAACACCAACAGTTAATTAACAAATTAGTTTACTCTTTTCTTTAGAAAAGCAATGTAAACAAAGTATCCAAAGAAACTTGTTATCAGACAAATGTAAAGGCGGCCTTAACATGACTGATAGGGATATGCTATGTAGGCAACAAAGCATTGAAAACATGTATAAACTAATCAATTCAGAGCAACAAACCTCGAATGCTCTGGGCAGATATTGGCTACAGAAATTTGGTATGAAATTTTTCTTGTGCAAATGTAGCAGCACAAAATCACTAGATTTAAGTAGAATACCAGAATTGTACAAGTTACAGCTATATGATTGGCAATATGTATTAAAGAGCCTATCAAAGGCATCTGGAAAAGTAGAAATTGAAAACCAAATGATATTTGGTAATAATAGCATTATTTTTAAAAGGAACCCATTATTTTTTGAAGAACTGGATGAAATCAGGCATTTCCAAAATAAAAGACATTTGGGATGAAACTAACAATAACTTAATTTCACCAGTAGCACAACTACAAAAACTACATCAAAAATAAAATTGATATCTGAATTTTCTAGAATTAAACAATCTATACCTAAGGTTTGGATAACAAAATTAAAAAACAAATATCTATGTACAAGATGACAGTAATTTTGCTATATCAGGCGATCTCTTACTCAAAAAATATAACACTGCTATAAAACCAGAAAACTTCAAAAATAAAGTAGTGATTGAGATAACACTAGATTAAGAATACCAACCAAATGCTAAACAAAAGTGGGAAACAATGTATGAGAATGAAATAATTAATTGTGAAGGCATATGGAAAATAGTAATTCAATCTATTGATGACAGAAAATATAGAGATTTCCAATGGAAATGTCTTCATAACATAGTTTCAATTAATTTTAAGCTAATCAAGATGGGACTTTCAGATGGTAAATGTAACTTCTGTCATGTCGACCTCGAGACACAAAAACATTTGTTTTATAGATGTAACTTCACTAAAGGAATATGGAAATTAATTAAACCATATATACACACAGTTATTAACAGTATATGTCCTTCACAACTAGTTTATAAACTTTCTGAAACAGATGCATTGTTCGGATGCTATAACCTAAACATAAATGTAAACCTAGTTATCAATCTAATGATATTTACAACGAAATAGTATATTTGCAAATCAAGACATAAATTGAAATTTAAAAATGATGTTGTTGATAATAATCAATACACTGTAAACAATATAAAACAGTTTTTAAATATGAACATATTAAAAAGTTCAAATAAGTTTTACTATATCTGGGAGTCATTAAAGGATGTGTGATTCTTAATGAGTACAAAAAATGCATATAAACACGGGTTTATAGATACAAAACTTCAGTGAAAACAAATGTGTATCATGTATTATATAATGTATTAATTTATTGGTGAACATTTTACCAAAATTCTGATGTAAATAGTGACTGAAAAAAAATATCTGCAACAATTTGACAAGAATGAAAAATGAATAAAAGAATGAAGCCATACTAGTATCAATCTGAATTAATTGAAAATGACACGTTCTGCCATACACGTTAGCTATGATGTGAAAGACCTTTGTTAACAAAACCCTGCTTCATCGCTTTGGTTCAAACTGCCTATTTTTTTATTCATCTCAACACAATTGACTTACAATGGTATACAGGGATATAAAAGTACGAAGATTTTATATACAGTATTTGTTTGGTTTGGTTTAGTATTGTTTAACGTCCTATCAACAGCTATGGTCATTTAAGGACGGCCTCCCGTGTGTGCAAGATGCATGCGTGTAGTGTATGCGTGTGTTTGGGAGGCTGCGATATGTTCGTGTTTGTCTCCTTGTGATAGCGCGGAACTGATGCCAACTTTATACTGCTACCTCACTGAAACATACTGCCGAAGACACCCAGCAGGACACATTATACTGACAACGGGCGAACCTGTCGTCCCACTCCTAAACTGCTGAGCGTTAAGCAGGAGTAGAAATGTCTCGGCCAGGGGACAGAACCCAAAGCCATCCTCACAGGGGGGAACGCTCAACTTAAGGCCAAAAGTGCGGCATTGTCAATGGAGACATTAAGAAGAAGAAAGTTGTTTAGAAAGAAGAGAAAAGATATAATCCAAAATTTAGTCGCCTCAAACGATCATGCAATGGGGGCAGCAGGTACAATTATTACGCCCTTCCTACAGGGACTTTATGTACAGTAATTAGCATGCATGGTTATACAGAGGGATACAGTATAATATAAATGGAGGTGTACTGCAGTTACATAAAATAAATAATGTCATGCATTTTTATTTATTTTTGATAAAGTTACATATTGTTTAAGGAATGCTTTTCTTTTAGATGACATTATAACCTTAAACGATAATACACTATGACGTCTAAATAACATAGAGGATAGGATTATTTTACTTTCATTATGTAATGCCGATCGTTCAAATATAATGAAATTCATCTACGATATCTTTTACATTACACAATTGACAAATACGTTCATGTCTTGCTATGTTGCTCCTTATTCCAGTTTTTGCAGGTAAGTTACTTGTTCTGGTTCTAAAACTACAAAGAGTAAAATCATCTTTTTTAGAGAGAATATTTAAGTAATTTTCGCACACAGCTTACTCCTTCATTACTCTTTATCTGGTGGATTTTGGAGAGTCTCTGCATATTTCCGTCCAGTTTTGTTTGAACTAATAAGTCAAGTTAAGTATTATTTTTGAAACAAGCTACTTTGGATAAATTGGATTTTGATTTAACTAAGATATTAGAGAGTCCGTAATTGTTCAGATAAGTCTTTATGCTTTCTATCCATGCGAAGGAGACATTTTTTTCTTCATTGATAATATTATTAATTATTTATACAAAATATTACTTATTTTACTTTCTTTACCTCGAATCAGTTTTGACCAATTTGATATCATTCTGGTCGTAATGTCTATACCAAGAGGATGTCTGCCGAGCTCTCCATAAACCATGAACCAATTGACACTGTATTGTTAGATTATGTAATCTACCCGTTGCATGACCTCGCACAATTCTCTTGTTCCTTAAGCGCTGGTATATTATTTAGTTTTTTAAAAACTTCCTGACTTACAAAATAAAATACCCAAATAATTAAATTTCCCAAATCATCAGGTATTCTCCCTGGACTGAAAATCATGATATATGACTTGCTAGTATTTACTTTCATGTTCCAGTTATCGCAATATGTTTTGAGACCATCTAGCATGTTTTGAAGGTCGTTTTGGCTTTCTGTTTGGTCGTCGATGCTTCGCAGCTTTTTAAGCACGGTGGCTCTTGTTAGTTCGCGGGGTAGCGCGCAGCCCTCCGATAGAGTGTTTCGAGATAGTCAGCGTCTTCAGGACATGGGTTGGAATTGGGGTTTACATACTTCTGCCAAGGACCTAACTAGTGTGTGGTTTGCGTTTCCCTTGATTGACATAGAGTTACCGTACGTGTCTACGTACGTAGGAACAAGGGTGCCCTGTTAGCCGTGTTGTTCGATATTGTCTATCTGTGAACGACACTTGAGATCTATTTTAAATATAAAGAATACTTAATGACTACAGTTAAGCACGTGTAAATGTATCATAGATGATGAAATTAACGTGTGCTCAACTGGAGTTTTCACCTTAAAAACCTGACCAAAATAGAAAAGTATCCCTTGTACTGCAGGATTTCTCTGTTATTGTTTAATTACTATTTTAATTATTAGTCAGATCAGGACATAACTTTCATTTTCAACACAAACCATTGTGTGATCCTTTCGGTAAAGGGAACTGCCTAAGCATTAATTAACTCCACCCATATCTACTGGTGACGACGTCACATAATTGTGTCTCGTTCGCGAAAAATGTCCACATTTCCGCCATCTTGTTTCACTATTTATTACATACCTACTAATAAATACGGGTTTTTTGTATATGCGATACGACACAATTGCTCTAACCCATATCAGCCCGCAAAACCCGTATCACACCCGATTTGGAAATTTTTCGTTTTTCAATATTTCAATAGAAAAACAGATCATAAATTAGAAGCTTTTATTAGTAAGTATGTAATAAACAGAATAATGCATGCCTTTTTCCATATCACACCCAGTATCAACCTTCGACCAATATCAGCCATCGGGCCTTCGGCCCTCATGCTGATATTGCAGTCTCGGGTTGATACTGGGTGTGATATGGAAAAAGGCATGTATTATTCTCTATTTATTCAAATGTGAATATGATTTGATGTGCAATATTCGAAAATTATACATACCAGATTGCTCTTGTAAAAAATCAAGCTTGACTTAATTGCAAGGTCTTTTCTCAATTTGTAATACACGAGTTCTCACTCGTATTAGTAGATTTCTAGAAAAATTAGACAGAGTTTTGAAAACATAGTTACATATACATAGTAAAGGTATTTCTGTTATTTAATGTACTTTTTATTATATCGACTTCATACTGTATCATAGTATGTTCCGCCATGTTTAAAATGTATCAACTGTATGACCTCTTGTTTCGCACTAATGCCACAAAATATGTTAAAATCAGATTTGTTCTGTATTTAAATATCTCTGTAAGATAAGAAACTTAAACATATGAAATCAAACGTTATTAGAATGAATTTGTTTTAAACGTCAGTGATGTCTTACATACTGTATTGCGTCTTTATTAATAAACGTCAGAAAAGATGACGTCACAATGACATGCTCGATAGTGCTTACTCTTTACGTTGACAATCGATATTCCTAGTTATTTCTCTTCCAAAAAGAGGCGCTGCCCTTTTATTTTATTTTTTCTTTATATCAAGTCGCTGATACAGAGAAAACCTACTCTGCGAAATCAAGGTTTAAATGGCTATACATCATATTGCGCGAAACTAAACAATACAAAATGTTCGAAACCCTGCTTTGAATCCTGTTTTAGGTACAGCTTCTGCTGATATCATATAAGACCCTCTAATTGAGTACACACATAATAAACTTCGCTTCGCTGCCGTCTGATTACACCACTAGTGTGGTGAGTAAGTAACCACCGACCCCACCTCCAACACCACCACCACACAAACACACTCCAACTCCTCTGTTTATACTATCTGTAATGTGAGCAAAACATCTAGATTCAATCCCTATATTATCATATACAACAATAAGGTAAACACTGTATTTTCAAATAACTTTATTTCAAAGTACTTTTACTTAAGATTCAGCTTTATTTCCGATTGGCTAAAGGTCATGATACCGACTTGTTCCTATCCAAATATTGTTGAGGTTTATTAACAAATATTTGACAAGATATGACCAGTGTATATAACTGGTCAGTATACTGTCCAGTGGGAACGGCCGGTCAAGACACCAGGACTGAAGTGGCCGAAATCCATCTTCAAACTAGTGACCAGGTTCTGTCAATATTAACTTCAGTAAATCTCAAGTCAACAGAAGGGTGTTTGACCCTGAGTGTCCACTTTACACTAAGAGTTGATCAGCGAATAGACAAGTCATATATACTATTATATCTGTACGGGATTTTTTTCAGACATTTTTGTTTAAATCACTATTTTAATCAGATAACACTTTAATCGACATTAAAAGCTGCTCTCTCTCTCTTGGGTTTTGCATATTTGTTTTTGATTAATTGCAATTTAAATGTTAACATGGAATATTTTCGGATAAAAGTTAAATTGATAGAGAGTATCATGTATTATCTCCCTTTGACCAGAATCAGTACCATGGTCGAGAGTGGATCTAAAACATAACACAACGTTTTCATCCTTTTGGGTTGTCAAAATGTGTTAAAACTTCGTCGACAGGTTTCGGACGCTCTTTCACATGAAACTCACTCTTGGTATAGTTAGGTAAGCAGTGTACACAATAAATGGTTCTGGTTTATGTGACTCTAAACTCTCACACTAGGGTTAGAAAACTAAGACAAAATACAATCGACATTAGAAACAAACAAACAAAATCTTCTTCCCAATGATAAACTCATGTGATGGACTCACAATTACTTCTGCCATTGTCAAATCATACGTATACATGGATTATGGAACGTAAGTAGAGAATGGACTACAATTTAAGACAGATTTTTTGTCGAAATTCCGATGACCTGAATATGAAACTGGAAGACAGCATGAAAATGTACCCAAAAACTCTTAAACTTTATAATAAAATTGTAGCTGAAAAATAGGTAATACTTCTTCTTTAACATAAGATGCTCGTAAGAACTGACCAAAGCGAGTGTTTTACAAATTGATTTGATATGAACAATGAAAATAAGACACCCACACAGGTGACTGCACATTTTAAGATATGTAATAGATACAGTATGTAATAGATACAGTATGTAATAGATACAGTATGTAATAGATACAGTATGCCACAAATGAAGTACACTGCATGGTACGGTTGTTTTGTCCTTCTAGGACTCATATTTAATGCTAGGGACTACACCAACCGTCCATGGCGGTCAAGAACGGCTAGGACGGAATATGACGTCACGTTATCAAATGGTAACACGCAGTCAAAATAAATGAACTCATTGTTGTTTCAGTTCGTCGATTTGATACATGTAACAAGCGAAGAGTTCCGGAGAGCAGCAGTTCTGACTGCTGGGGTAATACAACATTACGATATGTTGTATTACCCAGTAGTTAGAACTCCCGTGACGTCATACTGTGATAATACGATATGTTGTATTACCCAAGTAGTCAGAACTCCCGTGACGTCACACTGTGATAATACGATATGTTGTATTGCCTAAGTAGTCAGAACTCCCGTGACGTCACACTGTGATAATACGATATGTTGTATTACCCAGTAGTCAAAACTCCCGTGACGTCACACTGTGATAATACGATATGTTGTATTACCCAAGTAGTCAGAACTTTAAACATCTTTTAAAGTAATCACGCTATACTTGATCTGTTAGGACACAAAAATCAGGACATGAATCTTGAGGTTGTATTTCAATTTGTTCAGCTTCTAGACTTTCAGATTCTCATCTAGTAGAGCTGCCAGCAGCTCGTACCGGAAAAGCAAGGCTGACAGACCGTCGTCCAAAGACACTTCCAACAAAGCAGAGCAATGTGCATATTGCGGAAAAAAGGGACACGGCAAATCTGCCCCTGCTCGCATACGTAAAACAGAGTGTACAGCATATGGACACATAATTATGTGGGTATTGCCATCGCGAACATCACTTCGAAATTGTATGTAGAAGCAAGGACAAACCCAAAGTGACAGACCGTGATACACTTTCTGGCAGTGCTTTGTTCGACGCGTTGTGCTCTGTTCATGATTCTCTACAACATCACCACTGTCCCGTTAGTATTTCTGGCATCGAACGCTCAATCTACATCGACCACCATGTCTATGACGAACTGTCGAATTCCTGGGTGAAACAACGCTCCAAGCCTCAACCATTTGTGAACGTGACGGCTAAAGTTACCGCTGACGACTACGCCGCCCTAGGCTTCAAACTAACACGAGACACCAGCAACGTCTCAATACAGGCTAAGGCTGACATGGGATGTCAGAGTTGCCTCGCTGGCGTGAAAGTAATCCGCCGCCTTGGTCTACGAGAATCAGAACTCATACCCGTAACGATGCAGATGCACACGGCTACATACGGTGGTATCAAAATTCTTGGGGCGATCATCCTTCGCTTGATCGGGAAAGACAAGGCAGGAAACACCTAGGAGACCAGGCAGATGACATATGTCACAAGCTCATCAGACAAGCTCTTCCTCAGTCGCGAAGCCTGCTTGCTCTGCATTGGGTATTATCCACGATTCGTTTCCAACCGTCGGAGCTCAAGTCCCTTCAGCTAGCATACATGTAGATGCTACTTTCTCCTTACCGGATCACCAAGACAAAGCATGCGATTGTCCTACACGCCAACTGCCACCACCGCCTCCGACAAAACTGCCTTTCCCTGCTACAACGGAAAACGTTGGTCGCTTAAAAGGTTACCTTCTTGAACACTACAAGTCTAGCACATTCAACACATGTGAACACCAGACTTTACCACTCATGAATGGACCTCCCTTGAAGCTCATGGTGGACTCCAACGCGAAACCTGTCGCTCACCATACACCAGTACCCGTTCCAATCCACTGGCAGGATGCAGTAAAGGCTGGACTAGACCAGGATATTCGTTTGGTGGTTGTTGAACCTGTTCCGGATGGTGAACCTGTCACTTGGTGCCATATAATGGTTATTTGTGCGAAATACAATGGTACACCTCGACTTCCAATCCTTAAATGCACATGCCACTCGCAAGACTCATCACACCCCTTCGCCATTCCACCAAGCCAGGTCTATTCCACATGGAAAGAAGAAGATATTATTTGATGCATGGAACGGTTATCACAGTGTACCCATCTGTGAAGAGGACAGACACTTGACTACATTACTCCTTGGGGGAGGTACCGTTACAAAACTGCACCCAAAGGCTACATTGCATCGGGCGACGGATACACCAGGCGCTATGACGAGCATGTTTCGGACATCCGCAACAAAACCAAATGTGTCGACGATGTTCTATTATGGTCCGACACTGTGGTGGAAGAAAGCTTCTTTCAGGCAGTCTAGTGGCTTGACATATGCGGCAGTAACGGTATAACGCTGAACCCTGACAAATTTGTGTTCGCGGAGGACACACTCGAATTCGCTGGGTTTGAAACAGCCAACGATAGTGTACGGCCTTCACAGAAATACCTCTGCGCCATCCTGGATTTTCCGACACCTAGGAACATCACAGACGTGCGGTCATGGTTTGGACTAGTCAATCATGTGTCGTATGCCTTCAGTATGACTGAGAAGAGGCTTCCTTTCCCTCAGTTTCTTAAACCAGATCAACCGTTTCAGTGGACTGAAGATTCACACATGCGGCAGAGACGCGTTACGCGCTCATAATCCACACCAGTCTTTGTTTCTAGGACTAATACGAGTGATCCTATTACTAACGTGTACCAAAGACTTGGGGGAGATAGAGGATTGTATGTTATGATTAGTTTCAATACGTAATTCATGCTAATTATTGTTGTGCAATTTACCACTACTTTGTGTGTCTTTTCAGACCGTGTTCATTGCTGAATATACATCTTTTAAAGTAAACGGAACAGAGTCCCATTTAGCTGTCATTTTAAGCAATCTTTGCCCTAGGCCGAGGATTGTGAAATGTGTAGGTAGGAATTGCCCCAACCTTCTCCTCCTTAGCTCCAACGCCCTTCTCTTTTGCAGTTTGTTTGTTTTTACCTGATGAGTCATCGATGTTATATTGCCATATAAGGAAGTAAAGTGTTAACTTAGTCTAGCTTCCTGCTTCTACAATCAAAAATTCAAATGTAAAATGTATATTTACCTATATTTCGTTACACATTAGAAACGGGTTTTGTATTATATATATTTATCTATGTTTCGTTACACATTAGACGCGTGTTTGTATTATGTATATTTATCTATGTTTCGTTACACTTTAGACACGGGTTTGTATTATGTATATTTACCTATGTTTCGTTACACATTAGACACGTGTTTGTATTATGTATATTTATCTATGTTTCGTTACACTTTAGACACAGGTTTGTATCATGTATATTTATCAATGTTTCGTTACACTTTAGACATGGGTTTGTATTATGTATATTTATCTATGTTTCGTTACACTTTAGACATGGGTTTGTATTATGTATATTTATCTATGTTTCGTTAGGCTTTAGACACGGGTTTGTATTATGTATATTTACCTATGTTTCGTTACACTTCAGACACAGGTTTGTATTATGTATATTTATCTATGTTTCATTACACTCCAGACACGGGTTTGTATTATGTATATTTATCTATGTTTCGTTACACTTTCGACACGGGTTTGTATTATGTATATTCACCTATGTTTCGTTACACTTTAGACACGGGTTTGTATTATGTATATATACCTATGTTTCGTTACACTTTAGACACAGGTTTGTATTATGTATATTTATCAATGTTTCGTTACACTTTAGACACGGGTTTGTATTATGAATATTTATCTATGTTTCGTTACAATCTAGACACGGGTTTGTATTATGTATATTTATCTATGTTTCGTTACACTTTAGACATGGGTTTTGTTATGTATATTTACCTATGTTTCGTTACACTTCAGACATGGGTTTGTATTATGTATATTTACCTATGTTTCGTTACACTTTAGACATTGGTTTGTATTATGTATATTTACCTATGTTTCGTTACACATTAGACACCTGTTTGTATTATGTATATTTATCTATGTTTCGTTACACTTTAGACACGGGTTTGTATTATTCATATTTACCTATGTTTCGTTACACTTTAAACACGGGTTTGTATTATGTATATTTACCTATGTTTCGTTACACTTTAAACGCGGGTTTGTCTTATGTATATTTACCTATGTTTCGTTACACTTCAGACATGGGTTTGTATTATGTATATTTACCTATGTCTCGTTACACTTTAGACACGGGTTTGGATCATTTATATTTATCAATGTTTCGTTACACTTTAGACAAGGGTTTGTATTATGTATATTTATCTATTTTTCGTTACACTTTAGACACGGGTTTCTATTATTCATATTTACCTATGTTTCGTTACTCTTTAAACACGGGTTTGTATTATGTATAGTTATCTATGTTTCGTTACACTTTAGACATGGGATTGTATTATGTATATTTACCTATGTTTCGTTACACATTAGACACCTCTTTGTATTATGTATATTTATCTATGTTTCATTACACTCCAGACACGGGTTTGTATTATGTATATTCACCTATGTTTCGTTACACTTTAGACCCGGGTTTGTATTATGTATATTTACCTATGTTTCGTTACACTTTAGACATGGGTTAGTATCATGTATATTTATCTATGTGTCGTTACACTTTAGATGTTGTCATGAGGATGACATTATGTCTTTGTGGGGTTGATACGTCTTTGCTATATAATGACTTTATACACAGACACTCAGAGATGACCGGCCATTAGGAATGATGCAGCACATTGACTTGTAACCGATGACGTCTTCACAGGCACGCGACAAAACAACTATGACAAGTTGATAATTTTACCAAGACGAACAGAACATACAAACGCATAGTCATGTATCAAACTTATGAATATGAATTTAATTATTCTAACATACTTCAGTTTTAGGAAAGAATTTCAGATAGTTTCCGCTACCCTTTTTTGTTTATAGGAAAATAACTGCTGATGTTGAGAAAAGCAGAGGAACGTTTGTGAAATTTTGAGAAGATCTTTATTCATATACTGACCACCCTATATTGCCTTAAAACCTTAACCGATATCAAAACGCCCAGTTCTTATTGTCAACAGTTTTGAAGATTAATTCAAGATGAGGACGTTAATTTTACGACACTTGAAAAAAAAAGGTTCAAAAATGTCCGCTGGTCAGTGTATAGTAAAAACTCGGCCAATCGTGAAAGATTAGGAAGGGTGGGTTACAACGTGAACACTGACCAGCTGGGGCCCCGCACACCTGGTGACCTCTGACCCCTGTTGCTGTCCACTGATTTCTTAAGACGCAACCGTTAACGCACTTGGACTTTTATTGTAGGGGCAATTATTTGAGGTGGATTGCTGTTTGATAAATAGGACAAGCACTTTTAGTGTAAAATATATAAAGTCCGTTTTATCAATATACATAAATGATGAATTAACTTGAGTACATTACTTAAAAGATCTCATTATATGATCTTAGCAGACTTTACTTATTTTTAAATACGTATATTTAAGGGATTCCTGATTATTTATTTAACGTTAAGATAAATTTAAGATAGAGTTGACCATTCCTTGGCCCCTACTGGTCAGCTGAGCTGGACAGCCGGTCCCACGGGTGTCTGATGTGTTTAACTTCCACCATCTCACCTGTCAACAGGTAGCGTCTGTTTACATAGTTTACATCTGGGAACACAGGTAATACCACGCACCAACTCACAATATTGATTGTTCTAAAAGAACCGGTAGCAGCTTCTCAATTATTTTCAAATAGATTTGATTAATAATTTCCAGTTTTTGATAAATTAATCGTTTTAAATTCGTAAAAAATCGCCTTTTTCGTGTTAAAAACACACAAAAAAAACAATGAAAATTCTGTTTCATATACACTGAATTGTTTTAAAACAAAGGATTATATCAGTGGCACTAATACTGCTTAGTGAAATGTTGGCTTTGTTCGGTTTTCTGCTTCGATGCTAACTTATTAAAGATGCGCTCCCATACTTATATATAAAACAAATATATGTAAACATTCTGCTGTTTGTTTTCATAAGATAAATACATAAAAGTAATTTAAATATGAATCAAAATCACATTAATACCTACATGAAGAACGTTCTTACTTCTTCATTTCACTGTAACACATTATCTTACATATTCAGTTCCATATGTCTGAATGGGCAACAATGTCTCATGCGAGTTTAGATATGAATAAAACTGCTTCAGTAAGATTCTTATAGTTTGCCCCTTGTTTCGAATTTGTTGTATATTTCGAATATATTGTCACTGTAGTTTTTTTACTATTGTGTGTTGATGCTGTTGTATGTTTTGTCTTGTAATATAAATGTCGTATATTTTGTCTTTCTTTGTTGACACTGAAGGTAAAGATGATGAGTTTCCAACAAAACCCCTTCAAATAATGGAACAAAGATTAAGATGAAGAAGTTCCTACAAAACTCCTACAGGAAATGGAACCGAAGAGAAAGTTAATAAATTTCCTACAAAACCCCCACAAGAAATGGAAACGAAGACTGAGATGATGATATTCTTACAAAACCCCGTCAAGAAATCGAAACGAATATAAACAGGATGAATTTCCTATAAAACCCATAGTAAAATGGAAACAAATATCAAGATGATACAAAATATACTGATAAGCGTGCGGAGGTTACGATGATTACTGATAGGATAGATCACTTATGTTCGTGGTATGTTACCAAGGGTCTCCATGTAGATCTTACATTTGTTCATATTTTAGCCTAGTTCATCGATTTTCAGTTCGAATTACGCTTTTAAAGTCACTCCGGTATCTCTAACTTTTCTGTTTTGGTGAACATTCTACTGTTCCCTGATTTTAGTGATTGTGAGAAACACTTCCACCTAAGTTTCCTTGTTTTCATAACAACATTTAACTGTTATAGCCGTTTCGCTTCAGAAAACAATCATTAAATTCAGTTGAACGTAATAATATGTCTGTATTTACGACTATTAATTTGAGTCATACAAAACGTGCTTGTCTTTCTATGTTAGTATCGGTGACGCTCTGCGCTCTTTCAGTTATAGAAAGATTTGTTTGTCTAATCCAATGTATATTATATTTTTACATATTTACGACTTCATTCCGTTTGTACAATAAAATTGTGTAAGAATTGTGAATATTGGTGTTTATTTTTTACCTCTATCTCGAAATCTGAAAATAAAAAACAGATAATATGGTATTATTTTTGCGAGTAAATGCATATTATCAGTATACTAAACTAATTAGATACATATCCAGTCATGGTTCATACAGAACTTTCATCCAAAAGCCTTGTCTTTTTGTGTAAAAGAAATAGATATCCAGATGGTTAAAAAGAAATTAAATCATAAAAGAATACCGAATCGTTAACATAACGTAAGTTGAACCAAGAATCGATTGAAATAGGCCTACTATTAAAAAGGAAATAGTTACATGAAGACGCTTGAAAACGCACAAGGGGTGTTCTTAGAACAAGTTATTCCAGATAATGAATGTATTTTTTAAATTTTGTACATTGGAACAAATATTAATAACTAATAACTAATTCAAATTTCTTTTTGTACATGTGCGCGGGCAATCTGTTGTATTTATCATAAGCAACTAAACTGAGTTATAGAGAGAAGAAAACCTACAGGAAATAATAACATTGTTATGTTTTGGAGAGAAAAAAATAGAATTTTAGATAAATCGAAATCGGCCTTTTTGTACTTTTTGACCAAATGTTATTAAACATGATAATAAATGTTCCTTATTTATCTCTCAGAGAGAGATCAAACACATCGACTGAGTAGTTAGCTATCAGAAATACTTCATGACCTTAATATGTTGTAAATAGCATGATTAAATACAAGATGTTCTTTCCAGAATTGTCTTTCAATTTACACTTGAGTCAAAATCAAAATTGCAAAATGTTGATTCATTTTAGGGGGAAAAATACTGTTAAAAGAACGACCACTGACGACATAGGGTCTTCATTATTTCGGAGGAAATTGCCTTTAAACATGAGCGCTAATGAGGTTCGGGTCACTATGGTTAGATATAACAAAAAAACTCTTAAACATAGGGTGAAAAACGATTAAGTTTGAACGGCATTTCTCACGTGTGTGTCGTAATCTACGTTAATGGGAGGGAGCCTCTTCAGACTTCTGCTCTGTGTCCTACGACAGGCGCTGACACTAACATGGCCTTCCCCAACACCAGACCTTCTTTCGGTGTTGTGCAGCGAGTTGCAATTTTCTTGTTGTAACTTTTCCCGAAGCCTGACAATAATGCAGCAAATTTTGCAATCTGATGATCAACACTAATGCCTAGTCCACAACTCTCATTTTAAAATCAATCGTAAATTTCAACATTCCGAGGCAATAAAGCGCCTCCAAAGGGTAAACTAAGGTCATAATGTCATTCATTTTCTACCGCTATTTAATGAAAACGTAAAAACAAATTCGTGCACTTAACTGTTCAGTCGTCTTACTCGCTAATTATCGCTCAATGACAGTCTTGTACAGACGACGGAACGTTGCCGCGGATGATTTTCCGTCATGGAATTCTAACTTTTAATGGAAATTCAGATGAAAAAAAAAGCCAGAGGTGTTTGAGTGATAGTTGGTGTACCAACACGAAACTGAAAGTTGCATAAGGCCAATTTACCTTACGTGTTTGAAAGCATGTGTCGAGTACACTATTCTGTGGTGTGCTGTATGTGTATTGAATAAGTTAACTGATCTCTAGGAGGTATTTTGCATTAAATGACATAGAGTTGATGACAAAAAAAGTTCCAAATAGTTCCCAACATTGCAATTCTATTTCTAAATTAACAACACCAAAACAGGAAGAGAGTGAAATTCACTAAAGTAGTGCGTTAGCGAATTCTCTCTTTAGAAATTTTGCATACCTATCGTGTGCAGAAACTAGACGTTTATACCGCTCGCGGGTGCACGACAATGATTTCGTGCTCGAGAACGATTTCGTGGCGCGTGTGAAACGCACGCGCAGATGACCCGCTGTTAACGGTCTATTATGATAAATTAGCGTGAAACTGGTATCCCGGTAAGATTTCGTTAAAATATTTCTATATACTGTGTACTGTTTGTATGACGCTAAACTCTATAGCCAAGTTGCGTATGTACTGCAGTTTATAAAACTCAAGAAACGCAACCAAACTTCATTTCAAATGTGATTTTTATTTTTTAAATGTTTTTTTTTAAAAACCAAGATTTTTTGATTTTTTTAAAATAAACCCCTTATTTATTTTTTTATTTTTTTCTGGGTTTTTTTCATGTTATTTGTTTCATAATGTTGTAAATCTCATAGGCAATGGTTTTCTTTTCTCTGTTTTTAATAAATGAAATAAAACATGTCATATTTCTTTTTTTAATTGTTGAAGCTTGATATAAATGAATGCTTATTGGAACATTTCTGTAGGACAGGGGCTGGGCTAGGTGTTGTGTTCTTGGCGGTCTGGCCCTCTCCCTCTTTCTCGATTTATTTTCATTAAAACAGAAAAAAATCTTGTACAGTGTACTATTTAAAGAGAAAAGTTCAAAATGACAGAAAAGCGACTGCAAACATTGACATATGTCAATTAATCATAAGCCGAGACAAATCGATGTATTTCCGTCAATATTTAATCAGGTGAAGTAATAAGATATAATTAATCATCAATATAAAATACAAGTATTTGGACCCTTAAGCCTCTTAAACTTTTTGTTTTATAAGACATTTTGAAAAAACTTTCTATGGTATTATTTTTTCACAACTGAGAAACTTCCGAATAATTCATATCTTAATCACATATAAACTCATTGCTATAAACAGTGAACGGTTATTCCGGACAGCAGTGGAAGTCCTCATTCCGGACACCGAAGAACCTCCTCATTCCGGACACCGAAGAACCTCCTCATTCCGGACACTCTTGATACCTCCTCATCCCGGACACCTATCGAACCCTGTTATTCCTGACCAGCAGACTCTCGATATTCCGAACACCAGAAAACAGTTGTTAAATACGTACAATTGTGATGGAATATCGACGTTACCTAATACTTAGATTAATACTCTATTTAGAGTAAATGATATTTTTTTACCATCGACTGTCCGACCTTATTACCAGACATTAGTAAAATCGATTCAAAAAATAACTTTCGGCGTGTTTACTGAGAACCTAAATATGTTCTCTTTAACGACTTTCGTTCTATTTACTCTAACTAAACATTAGTTATTCACTAAAACAATAGATACATTTTTGTTTGATAACCAATCATTTTCTTAAATAATTGGCTAAACGTTTGAAAAAAAACATAATATTTAAATTTAAAAGATTGATGAGATTATTTAAATTAGTAAGACTAATAATATAATTGTAGACAGTGCATAAATCCTTGTCTACTTTCATTTATCCTCTAGTTTAAACATATTTTATTGTACAAATATACAAAATGGATCGGACAACAAGTTATTACAACTTAATCATTTATCCTCCAGTCTGTCTGTAAGTGTGTACTGCATAACTGTTCATAAAGGTTTTAAATTGCGTTTTATTCTCGACCTTCACAAACTCCGAATAACGACAATATGCCTTTCTTTTCTCCGACACCTAACAACATAGTAATAAGGACAAAACATCACGACGTCACTGGCATGGCGGCTTAAAAATATTAAAATGGAGGTATATCTTATGTAAGACCATTTAATTAAGAATTTAGCAAAGTTGATACAATACTATTCCTTTTCTAAAACAGTGTCCATGTACATTTTATGAAAAAGGAAACATTTAAATTTCTTCTGCCCAGATACATCGAGATGTTCAATTTGTTTACGTTTGATATATGTCTTTATGTGTGCTGCTAATGGAGTCGGATCCTTACGTCTCAGTTTATTTCTTGTTTCTCCAATGTATATTCATTGCAACCTGTTTACGTAATAACACTTTGTTGTAATACATCAACATCGACAAATCTGTTCTTGTGTTGATCTGGATTCCTTCTATTTGTATGTTTGTAAGCTCTCATCTTTTTGTAGTTCCGATTTTTATTTTTGTAGCTCTCATCTTTTTGTAGTTCCGATTTGTAGTTTTGTAAGCTCTCATCTTTTTGTAGGTCCGATTTGTATTTTTGTTGATTTTATCGTTGATGGCTCTCATGTCCTTTTCATTTTCAGGTGTTTATCGAGATTCTGATAAGATTTGTTTTGGTTTGGGGTATTGTTTCACATTCCGTGGAATCCTATTGAATTTAGCGTGTGTGGAGGGTGAGGTTTCTGGTATAAAGCAATTATTCTGTCCTATTTTTTATTTTTTTATTTTTTATTTCTATTTTTTTTTATTTTATTTTTTATTTCTATTTTTTTTTCTTTTTTCTATTTCATCTATGAAGATTTTTCTATGATAAATTACTAGTTTCCAATCATTTGAATAATTCTTAATTTGTTTTGAGGACTTCTATTTGAGGGTCATCCATATCCATCTATACCATTGCTGGTAAGGTTTTTCTGTTTGTGTCAGTTTTCCTTCCTTTGTTATTTCTGTCCTGTGTAGTTTGTCCTCTATGTCTTTAGATATATGTCAGTTGAAGTTTCCTTCTCGGATAAAAAGCGGTCGCTTTCCTGCTTCTGTAAAGTTGGTTTTGGTTGAAGATCTACATTGGTTTCTGCCGTTGAATGAATTTGGGTTCTTTTCGATTTGTTGATCTGTTTCCGTGTTTACGTTCATATCATCTGAAACTATAAACATTAAGCACTTATACATAACTGCTTTCCTTTACTGGGCATAGAGAACGGTCTATCATGCCAATCAATCATTTACGAATGAATAAAGTCAACACATGTAAGGAATTCATCGTTACCCGTTTCAGAAGGAAGGCCGAATGATTTCAAAAGGTATAACATAGATCAAATTATAATATGTCCGGTTTGTAATGAACATTACATGAAATTTATTAAAGTCTACAGCCCGAATACACAAACATCGGACATTCTGACACTCTGGATTATAGGAAATTCAAACTCGATGAACATCTTAATGTATACATTGTATAAACAGATGAATCCTAGCCGGAATATTGCATAAAATGTACATGGACGCTATATAAAAAAAGAATAGAGAGGTTCGTTAAATTACTTAAGCTTAAATCTGAATTATGTTATATCATTTATCTCCGTTATGTAGTATGACGTCACCATTGTTATTTGCATTGTTATTAGATATAAGGATTATATACCGTAACGTTGGTTATATACATTTATATAAACACCGCAATTGATCTCATTTATGTTAACTTTGTTACTACTATTGTAACATGTGTTGATATATTGTATACAATTACATGCAATTCATTTGTGATAGCACGTTCTATTCTGTTGTGTTCTTTGAGGTGCGGTTGTACACATTAAGCAAGCGAGCTATATCATTTAAACTGTTTGTGCTACCTGCTATTTCATCGATACCAAGTTTCAGTATTAATATAAATTATATATACTGGAGTTCAAAACGTTCCAAAAGTTATCAACCTTAATCATATGACGGAAATCAACCACGAATTTTGTAACTTCTTTGTTTCCTTTCCACAGCACAGAGGTGAGTGTGATACTGATGTTTACACCCAGCAGGACAAACACCGGGGCGTGTACGCTAGCATTCCAATCCGAGCAATCCCGGACTGCTGTGAAATCAGTTTAATTCCTGACCTCTGGTTTAGGAAGATGTAACGAGTGGTAAAGGACCTATAAAGGACATATAAAAGGATCCTTTCCTGTCGGGGAGCTGACAAGACACGACTTGGCTAGGCTGTTTTAATTAACATCTTGACAGGTCTGAAATGAAAAAGTAAAAAACCACCTTATTAAAATGCCCCATCCCATGATGCTCAATAGTAATAACACGCTTTTGTCTCCATCAATTTCTGTTTGAAGACAAGCTATATTTCTAATTGATCTTACTTTCCAGAATACACTGTGCCCGTAAACAATGTTATTTTCTAATCTCAAATACACATAGATTTTTTTGCAATTCATTTTTCCCTTATCGACCGTTCGTACGTGTTACAAGGCATTGGTAAAATTGAATTAGAAAGTAAATTTAGGTCTGTTAACTGCTAATGAGGTAAAAGTGTCATGTGTGCAGCATTGGAGTTTGGTTTATCACCGTAGACTAAACATTTCATTTTCATTGAAAACTTAAATAGGTATATTTTGATAACCTGTGTTTACAAACCAAGTTTCCTTCTGAAGTGAAATAAATCACTAAAACGTTTCAAACAAAACAGCAACTAAACTTCAAACCTTTTGATGATGTCCTCTAAAATAGTATGATAAAAAATATCATTTTAAATCCAATTTTCTCCTATGCCAGGATGTTAACATACACGTGAAACAAATAGATTCGCTATGTAACAGGTAATATGTGTGAGTATTTCATGTTCTATGATGCACAATTTTGTGATCTATTCGTATGTCTCCATTTAAGACAGTTACTGCAGATTGAAAAATGTTCGTAGTTACTTATTTTCGCAAACTCATTTCTATAGTAAATGTTCGCGTAATACTTGAATTAACGATTGACCGTTAATTGGCTCTGCCCCACTGCACTCTTGTTTTTCGTATATACAATCAATTTAATTTCGTTTTTGTATAACTTAAGTACAGTTTGGCAATATTACGTACGTCGACTAAGAAGCTCAGTCGATTTGAGTGATGGTAAGGTATGGGTTCTATCTCAGAAACGATTTATCAAAGCTATAGTCATGCCGTGAAAACGTTTCCAATGCGTCCTTACAGTTTTTGGCACTGGCACGGATCTTCACAAAATCTTTACGCGAAAGTAAATATCACGCTAAATGTAACGCTATATCGGTTAATCGGTAAATCGTTCATATATGTTACATACATTACCTGGCATACAATGATAATATACGTACATTACAGGACGATACAGTTTTACAGGTGTTTTCAGTGATGGATCCCTTTGTTTCAAGTGTCATCAGCTTGTTTGTGCATCAACTCACAATCTCATATTTTTCATATCAAAAAACTATCTTCTAAGTGATACATGAATAGATATTCTTGTGTGTGATATTTTTTCGTGCTAAATCACTCAACGCGAACACGTGAATATTCCCACACCACTTAAATTTACATTTTTACAATATTCTGAAGCACGAATACGTTATATCATCGGATGGTATTCATTGTGGATCAAATGGCGTGCATATCGTTATTTTTAATCATATTTATGAAAAACTGTCAGAATCAGCATCAATGTGTCAATAAATAGATAAACATTGTTCCAACTGTACATCGGTTAAGTTTCGATGTGGTTGAAGTTCGACGAATTCATGAAGATATGTATCTTAAACATTTTTAGGTACGTAAAACTTGATTAGTTGTTAAACCCTTGGAAAGTTTTCTGATACACAGTTTGTCCAAAGGTGAAGATTCGACGTCTTGATTTTTCTTTCTCACGTAAATGCTGCTAATGCACGTCAATGGCCATTTGGATGTGGACATCTGCTAATGGTCAGACAGTCTGTGTTAATTTTTGTGATAATAAAGTTTATATTGGCATGCCAAATATGGATCTTTTGCATCAGACTGACGCTCATGTGCTCGCAATGCTGTCAACTCATGGTTTGTGTCCAATGTTTTTAACGCTTTCATTTGATATACTAGTGATTCGTACTTTTACCGGTTAGTGAACCATGATCATTCGATTTTCCTCTCGTTACCATATATCGAAATACCCTATTTTATTTGTTCCACAAAAGCAGTGCTCATATCGTTACTTTGACGACCAAGTATAAAACGTATGGATGCAAGAAATTATGTCGGAAACGATTTCTGAGCAATGACCAGCACTGATGTTCCTAATTCCCCTATAGAAGGAAAAACATTAAAGCCAATAAGAGGCCAATTTGAAGTCGAGTGGATGACACTATTCTTCTCACTAGTCACAAGGAAACACAGATAACAAGTCACAGCCATTTCGATATAAAGAAAGAATCGCAATTATTATTTTCAATTTTTGTATTTCGTTTTATCATCGATTCTTGTTACATGATCGGATTAATTAGTCGCCGGACAGAATATAGAACCCGCGGCCTTCAGAGTAACGCGAGTGGCCTTGGTGACATTTGCATGTAATTGGTAGTGTTGGGAAACGTGTCAAAGAATGAATCGACTGAGACAATATGGAAGAATGGTATCAATTTCAAAATGGAAAATTTTGTAATATGGCCTAGCAAATGATGTGACTATTTCATGCTTTGCCATATTAACTCCCGGGGGTTGTGTCATATGATCCAATTTCCTAATTTACGTAAAAAATTAAACAGTATAAAAGGAGAGACCATTGACACGTGGGTTGTGACTATAAATTTGTCAGTAGTTGCCATTAGAGTGGCGACGGTTTACGTGAAGTCAGTATGCCTTTGTCGTATGAGGTCTGGCTTGTCATTGACCCCTTGGACTTGAGTTATCTTTTACAACATGGGGGATTTTATTTCCAGTTAATTCTATTATATTTCTCACAATCAACATGGACAGTTGTGTTATTGTTGAGTAACTTTACACAAAAGGTGTTCTGGACAGGCCGGAGTTCGGCTGGCGCCCATCCAGCCCTAACCAAAATATAACTTTGATCGTGTAAATAACACCAACAGTAGTTGTTTGGTAATCCGTAGGACAACACCGCCACTGGCACGTTCTCCAATAAAAGGGCTGTCGAAATCTGACACCGGCTACCCAGTGGTCATTGAGAGGGTCCAGTGGCGAAATCATCCCGGGTGAAATACATATTTGTAATAGGCCTACCTCTTCCTTTATCTGACTACGCTCTCCGACCATTGGCCAAAGATATATCACTTTATATTGAATAAGAAAATGGAGCTTTTCATAAGGGTCCGGCCGAAACTGTCTGCCCGTTTCCTTTTCATTATTTAATGAGATAAAAGATAGAAAAATCCAATATTGCTTGTTACAAGGGAGAGGATGGACGTTAGGTTTTGCACAATCGAACATCTCCATCAAAGCAACAATCGATGGGAGACGTTGACAATTGTCCGCCACGGGGGCCTACAGCTGTATGTAATCTTGTATCACCTGTTCTAATATTAGGTCACGCTGGACAATCGCTTATAGGGCTGACCCCTCGTCCTGTAGGTGATACACCCGTTTAAAACTATTCCTTCCATTGTAACAAAGAAATACGGTCCAGTTATTCAGAAAATAGCCGTTCCGGTTGTGATGGTAAAAAGCTAGACTTTCCCCCTTTTATATATGATAACATCTATATAGAGGCTGAATTCACGACTACATGTTGCGTGGCTTTCATACATGTGTTTATGATGAGCCGGATGAAATATTTTTATGAGAGGTTAAGAGGTCCATCACACCTGCTAGTGAAGGTACTCATGAGAAAGGTCCTTTAGTTACCTTAACATTCTGTAAGCTCTAACAACTTTCATTACAGATTATGAATTGAATTCCAGTACAGGTAAGGTTTATTTCTACGAAATGGTTCTTTAAATATTTGTAGCCGAACATAAACCATTTACTGTAAAACTACATACTTCATACGTATTGGGTTTGAAGGCAAATTCAGTGGCATTATTATACTGATGACTGTCAACACGAGCTGGATTATCACAAGGGTTTTGTCGCAAACTGATCATATACAACATTTAATATAGCGCCCTATCCAGCTAGAATAAGCCACTCTATAGCACTTTACAGTACATAGATATACAATTTATACAACCAATACAATTAGTATATACATAAATCTATACAATTTCGAGGAATTCGCCAGAGCTGCCTTATCAGGTGCTAACTACTAGTCCTATGCCACCTAGTTAATATCTCCCTATGTGTGTATGTCTGCGTGTGTGTTGAGGAAGTATTGTGTGATCTGGCTATAGTTGCCGTTTATGAAATACATTTACAAGTGTTCATCGTACTTTTCGTAAACATTTTGTGGTATCTGATATTTTGAATTCTGAACTAAATTGTTCCGAAAAAACAAAGAATAAAATGTCTAAGAGGAAATTTATTTCCGTTTCTGGGATTATGAAAAGCAAATTTCCGAACAAAAAGCAAGGGTACCCGAACAATATAACCCCAGTCTATCAGGAGCTTGCTCTCTGGCGCTTATTCCGTGAACATTCAACAGACCTCCACAAAATATACCTCATTTGGACTTCATGTTGGGTCAGCCCCTAAAAATACAATTCAACGTACCTGGAACATGAAATTTTAATAATTTTTCCTTGTTAATTCAATTTCATTACCCCGGTTCTCTTTTCGAGGACGTGACATGACTTTATTTCGACATTTTTATAGCATATGTATGCATTGCCTTCCTAATCCTCTCGTATTTTGTCAATGGTATCCGTGTAAATATTCTATTTGTTCATACTTTGTCCCAGTTTCGTTGATTTTAGTTCGCATAACGATTTAATTGACGTTTCGGTGTTGTCTCTTAGAAACTAGTAGCTGTAAAATAAAGAATAATCGATCTATATTAGAGTTTTCTGAAAACAAAAAGAAAAATAATGTATTGCTTGTGAAATTCTTTTGAGTACACATCAAGTATTAACAAAAAAAAGTAGAGTAACTCTCAACATACATCGTTTGGTGTAAGGGTTGGATGCGTCCTGGGCATATTTCATTATAGAATAACATTCGCAAAAGGTGTGACCATAGTCAGACTAGTTTACTGTATGTTATGTAATCTGTAACACACCACGTCAGGGACATGTAAGAAATTAAGTGAACATTTTTCGTTAATACTAACCTATCCCTTAGGCAGCCTTTAAACGAACTCACCAACCCTTAAAGGTGTTATGAAGACATGCCACAAAGAACAACAAATGATGAGAGTTTACAAAACAAATAACAAATGTTAATAATTTTACATAAAAGAGGTTATCCCCTATCTAGGAGATTGTTCTGAATATCAGGATTTTACGTATAGGAGTTGATT
>NW_018407264.1:0-465 GCF_002113885.1 Mizuhopecten yessoensis | reverse complement strand
GGAGTTAACATTTCAGAGGTAATCCCTTACCCAGAGACTGTTATAAATATCAGGAGTTATCATTTCAGAGGTGATCCCCTACCCAGAGACTGTTATACATGTAAATATCAGGAGTTAACATTTCAGATGTGATCCCCTGCCCAGAGACTGTTATAAATATCAGGAGTAAACATTTCAGAGGTGAACCCCTACCCAGAGACTGTTATCCATGTAAATATCAGGAATTAACATTTCAGAGGTTATTCCCTACCCAGAGACTGTTAAAAATATCATGAGTTAACATTTCAGCGGTAATCCCTTACCCAGAGACTGTTATAAATATCATGAGTTAACATTTCAGAGATGATCCCCTACCCAGAGATTGTTATAAATATCAGGAGTTAACATTTCAGAGGTAATCCCCTACCTAGAGACTGTTAAAAATATCATGAGTTAATATTTCAGAGGTGATCCCCTACCCAGAGA
>NW_018407263.1:13167-14059 GCF_002113885.1 Mizuhopecten yessoensis | reverse complement strand
GATTGTCATACTGCAGGTAAATGTCATAGAGTTTAGTATGATTGTAATACAGTATATAAATGTCATAGAGTTAAGTATGATAGTCATAATGTATATAAATGTTATAGAGTTAAGTATGATTGTCCTACTTCAGGTAAATGTCATAGAGATAAGTATGATTGTCATATTGCAGGTAAATGTCATATAGTTTAGTATGATTGTCATATTGCAGGTAAATGTCATAGAGATAAGTATGATTGTCATACCGCATGTAAATGTCATAGAGTTCAGTATGATTGTCATATTGCAGGTAAATGTCATATAGTTTAGTATGATTGTCATACTGTATATAAATATTATAGAGTTAAGTATGCTAGTCATACTGTATATAAATGTTATAGAGTTTAGTATGATTGTAATACTGCAGGTAAATGTCATAGAGTTAAGTATGATTGTCATATTGTATGTAAATATCATTGAGTTTATTATGATTGTCATACTGCAGGTAAATGTCATAGAGTTTATTATGGTTGTCACACTGTATATACATGTCATAGAGTTAAGTATGATTGGTATACACAGCTCAGTATGATTGTCATAATGCAGGTAAATGTCATAGAGTTCAGTATGATTGTCATACTGCAGGTAAATGTCATACAGCTCAGTATGATTGTCATAATGCAGGTAAATGTCATAGAGTTCAGTATGATTGTCATACTGCAGGTAAATGTCATAGAGTTAAGTATGATTGTCATATTGTATGTAAATGTCATTGAGTTAAGTATGATTGTCATATTGCAGGTAAATGTCATAGAGTTTAGTATGATTGTCATACTGCATGTAAATGTCATTGAGTTTAGAATGATTATCATACTGCAGGTAAATGTCATACAGCTCAGTATGATTGTCATAA
>NW_018407263.1:7544-8201 GCF_002113885.1 Mizuhopecten yessoensis | reverse complement strand
CATACTGCATGTAAATGTCATAGAGTTAAGTATGATTGGTATACAAAAGGTAAATGTCATAGTGTTAGGTATAATTTTCATACAACAGGTAAATGTCATAGAGTTTAGTATGATTGTCATCCTGCAGGTAAATGTCATAGAGTGAAGTATGATTGTCATACTGCTAGTAAATGTCATAGAGTTAAGTATGATTGTCATACTGCATGTAAATGTCATAGAGTTTAGTATGATTGTCATACTGCATGTAAATGTCATAGAGTTAAGTATGATTGGTATACAGCAGGTAAATGTCATAGTGTTAGGTATAATTTTCAAACTGCAGGTAAATGTCGAAGAGTTTAGTATGATTGTCATACTGCATGTAAATGTCATAGAGTTTAGTATGGTTGTCATAATGCATGTAAATGTCATAGAGTCTAGTATGGTTGTCATACTGCAGGTAAATGTCATAGAGTTAAGTATGATTGTCATATTGTATGTAAATGTCATTGAGTTAAGTATGATTGTCATACTGCAGGTAAATGTCATAGTATATTATGATTGTCACACTGTATATAAATGTCATAGAGTTAAGTATGATTGTCATACTGCATGTTAATGTCATAGAGTTTAGCATGATTGTCATACTGCATGTAAATGTCATAGAGTTTACTATGG
>NW_018407263.1:0-465 GCF_002113885.1 Mizuhopecten yessoensis | reverse complement strand
AGAGTTAAGTATGATTGCCATACTGCTGGTAAATGCCATAGAGTTTATAATGATTGTCATAATGTATGTAAATGACATAGAGTTAAGTATGATTGTCCTACTGTATATAAATGTCATAGAGTTAAGTATGATAGTCAATCTGTGTATAAATGTTATAGAGTTAAGTATGATTGGTATACAGCAGGTAAATGTCATAATGTTAGGTATTATTATAATACTGCAGGTAAATGTCATAGAGTTAGGTATAATTATCATACAGCAGGTGATTGTCATACTGCAGGTAAATGTCATAGAGTTAATTATGATTGTCATATTGTATGAGTTAAGTATGATTGGTATACAGCAGGTAAATGTCATAATGTTAGGTATTATTATCATACTGCAGGTAAATGTCATAGAGTTAGGTATAATTATCATACAGCAGGTAAATGTCATAGAGTTTATTATGATTGTCATACTGCAGGT
>NW_018407262.1:40222-40675 GCF_002113885.1 Mizuhopecten yessoensis | reverse complement strand
TCGCTTTCCTTTGCGCTCTTTGCTTTCTTTATAATGATGATGTTTATCCCTGAAATGTCTTTTCCTTTGCGCTCTTTGCTTTGTTTAGAATGATGATGTTTCTCCCTGGAATGTCCCTTTCCTTTGCAATCTTTGCTTCCTTTAGAATGATGATGTTTCTCCCTGGAATGTCCCTTTCCATTGCGCTCTTTGCTTTCTTTAGAATGATGATGTTTCTCCCTGGAATGTCTTTTCCTTTGCGCTTTTTGTTATCTTTAGAATGATGATTTTCTCCCTGAAATGTCCCTTTCCTTTGCGCTCTTTGCTATCTTTAGAATGATGATTTTTTACCTGGAATGTCTTTTCCTTTGCGCTCATTGCTTTCTTTAGAATGATGATGTTTCTCCATGGAATTTTGCTTTCCTTTGCGCTCTTTGCTTTCTTTAGAATGATGATGTTTCTCCAAGGAATTTA
>NW_018407262.1:28520-31850 GCF_002113885.1 Mizuhopecten yessoensis | reverse complement strand
TGCTTTCTTTAGAATGATGATGTTTCTCCCTGGAATGTCCCTTTCCTTTGCGCTCTTTGCTATCTTTAGAATGATGATGTTTCTCCCTGGAATGTCTTTTCTTTTGCGCTCTTTGCTATCTTTAGAATGATGATGACAGTTTTTCCTTGGAATTTCCCTTTTCATTTTGCTTTTTGCTTTCTTTAGAATGATGATGATGGTTTTTACCCTTGGAAGTATTATTTTCTTTGTGTTCTATGCTTTCTATAAAATGATGATGACAGTTTTTACTGTGGTTTTTACTTTCTTTAGAATGATGTTTTTCTGTGGAATCTCCCATGCGCTTGTGGTCTTTTCTTTCCCTGGAATCTTAGAATGGCCCTTTTTTTGTTACGCCTGAGTGCTTGTGTTCTTTTCTTTCTCTTGAAGGCTGCTTCTTGGAATGACCCCCCTTTCTTGTGTTCTTTAGTTGGCTTAGAATGTTTCTCTTTTAAACGTTTTTTTATCTTTTTTTGCTTTATGCGTTTTGAAGATGCCAGCACGGATGGAATAACTCGTTGAGGCTTTTTGGCTTCATGTAATATCGATTGGTGTTTACTAGCAGTTTTTCTTGCATCACTTCCCTTACTCGACGTTTCCTTTGAATTGTCCGCGTGCTGGTGTTCTTTACTCTCTTTGGAAAGCTTCTTCTTTGAATGGCCCCCCTTTTTGTGTTCTTTACTTGGCTTAGAATTTTACTATTTTGAATTGTTTTTTCTTTGGTTTCCTCGAGTTTTATTTGAGATGCCAATACTGTTGTATACGCTATCTATAGCACAATAGGGTTAGGGTCAGGCTACAAAGGTCTGCAAGTACGGCAGTGAGCGGAGCTGTGAAAACCCGTGTGTTCATTGACGCGCTAGGTTGTAGACTGACAAACCATGGATCTCGCGCTAGCGTCAACCGGTTGCCGACTTGTCCAATTACAAATACGATACCAGACAAGTCGCCCAAACGATACTGCAGTGTGCTCAGGCATGGATGTCCCTTTTCACCACAGTACGGATGGATTTATCTCAACCCGAGATGTGTATACATTATATAGAAAATTTTAAATATTAACTTTTATAAATGTAATGTCTATGTCGTTATAAAAAAATAGAGATGAGCGTAAAAAGTGTCATTCATTATGTAAGTAAGGTATTGTAACAATAATTGCTTACTGAGGAGAGTACTGCGAGAAGTTAACACAGACTGAAAGATCAACTAATTATATAAGTTATAAACCACTTTTGTTTTCTTACTATCTAAAGCATCAAACAAACAAATATTTGTTATATAATGTTCTATTCTATACCGCTCAAACATAATCATTGGAATCGCCATGGAAGCAGCCGTCGATTTTATTAAGCGGTTAACTGTATGCAGTATGTCGCTATTATTCTTAAGGCGTTTCAATTGAGAAATGCCAATTCAATGAAAGAAAACAGTTACAGACCGAACCTAAAGATACAGTGTAATTATATAAGGATTGAAAACAATACAAATCTCCTATAATATAAATATAACATTACTGACCAAGTTTACAATGTCAAACGGCCATATCATAAATATGGTAATATATATATATATGGATTGAACGGCGTTTTTGTAATTTTCTTGCCGGTATGAAATCAAATCGGTTACATCCATATTGCATGAAGCCCGCTAGGGGTGTAACATTTTGCTTTCACCTTTTTCCTTTATTTTACTATTCAGGCCTATCTGCTTTAAAAAGAAAATCTATGCAACAAAGCAGTCACAATATTACAACTTATCATTGTTCACTCGTAAGCCTTAAAGTTCTTATCTAAATTATTTGGTTACGCAGAACTGTTATGAACGTATCATTTATCATCTATATTCCAAAGGCCGTTCGAGTTCTTTATTATCCTTACAGGTCTAAGTCTAAGAGTGTTTTGCGGAAGAATTCAGATTACATGTCGCTTTTCGACTTCTGCTTCTTAAAATTAAGAAATGATAATTCTAAAATAGCAACTAAAATGAGGAAATTACAACTGTAATTAAAATGAAAATATTAACTGATTTCGTATGTTCGTAGAGCTAGCACACTTGATATACGTGTATGAAATGGGTCGGTTTGGTAGTGTGCACAGCCGGAGGCGACACCTGTCCTTCATATCAGTATTACCTAACAGAGGGAGTAACAGTAGGTCATCACTTTTTGTGATGAAAGAGGCTTTGTCTGGTTGTCAAATTGTTAGTCAATAAAAAACAGAGTTTGTAATAATTACAATTACGGTCCAGTAAACACTCCGTCTTGTCGCTGTTAACATATAGTTAATTGTTTGATATTTTACCTGCCAAACGTGTGTCGAACAGATGTAAAATTGCAAACTAATACATATGTAAGATGATTCAAATACGGAATATAAGAAAACCCATTTCAAAATGACATTCCTTATATTTGCATACACATGTTATGTGCCTTATTGGTAGGTTAGAGTAAACATAGTGCATGCTATATAAAATGTTGTGTTTATTTTTGGTTTCCTGAAATGGTTTCTACTCTTGTTTTCTCTCTGTTTTTCCAAGACCATTCTTAATTCTTGGAGTGCATTTTTTTCAACAATTGTTTCATTACTTTGTATTCCTAGTGTCCTAGAATTATTCTCTGGGGGAATAACGTTTATTTTCACAATTAACTTTAATTTTCATGAAAACCAGCAGATTATGCAGGTCAGCAGTTTTAACTATTTGATCGAAGAAACTCATGTCAAATGAAACACAGTGTCAGCGTCTGCAAGTACAAAGTTAGGCTAAGCGATTGGCAGGAAGTATAAGAGAATCAGGTTCATAAGTTACTTATAATTTACAGGTTGTGTTGATATTTTCCCATCAGGATAAGTGGTGACAAAACATCTCTGCATTTTCCCCACTCCCGACCATTATAGATTCGTTGCTTATCAACAACGCGTAGTGATCTGAGTTGATGTGGCGGTACTTCTTTAAATAATTAAATCATGAAAGTAATTTGGCATACCTTTTTCTTTTAAATGTGAACTTAAGACCCTACTTAATAAAAATTAAGTGACTAAAGGAATTTATTTATGAGTTTTTACATATTTTTTGTATTATTGCAGATAGGACTATCCTGCCCCTCTACCATCTTTAAGCTTATTGATGTGGCGGTACTTCTTTAAATAATTAAATCATGAAAGTAATTTGGCATACCTTTTTCTTTTAAATGTGAACTTAAGACCCTACTTAATAAAAATTAGGTGACTAAAGGAATTTATTTATGAGTTTTTACATATTTTTTGTATTATTGCAGATAGGACTATCCTGCCCCTCTACCATCTTTAAGCTTAT
>NW_018407262.1:12717-28095 GCF_002113885.1 Mizuhopecten yessoensis | reverse complement strand
AATTGTTTTCAAAGGTCATGTATGATGCAAGTGTAGTATTCCTACCTATATGTTGTTGTTATATATAACGGTATTAATACCTCGTGCCTGTCATGACTTTTGCATGCATCTTTTTCTTTCGCCGCGATGTTTACATTTGGCCTTGTTGATGACGCGCGTGCGGTAAAATTACATCACTGATCTGGGTCAATTGAGAGTTTTAGACTGTCAGGTGACGATTTAGGATTTCTTTAATATAGTTATAATTTTTACTCTTAGGGAGTGAATTTCAGAAAATTTGAATCTGTATATTTCACAAGAAGGTATTTTAAACATGTGTATGCCATTTAAGCAAATATGACATTTTTTCCCCGATCAGCCCCTTTAAAGATGCAAAACTTTTATAATGACCAAATCACTGAAACAAAGTCCCACTGATGTGCCCTCTCCGGGGGCTACAGTCATTTATACAACATATGTGCATCTTTTAATTGTGGTCAAGTTATATAGAATACTAACGTGCAACACTATTTTATAATATTGTGTCAGTGATCACTCCGAACTTTTAGTATAAGTTAATATATATAGTATTAGAGTAGAGGTAAAACAAGTTCCAAAACGTGGACATACATAATGAAAGATCTGCACAAAATGCATATGGTAGACATTTGGATCCCTAAAGAAAGCTTTAAATGTTAAAATGTTATGGAACCTTATCCCGTCATTTGTACAAACAACGTCTACTCCTTCAACACTGGAAACAACCCTTTTTGAAAAAGATAAAAAAAAAATGAACATAGACAATAAATGAATAGAGAATATATAATATTTCATTTTGAGGTAACTTCATCAAGAACAAAAATGCCACATAAATGTGTATAAATACACATTAAAAACAACTAGTGAAAATTCTACCGTGACATTTGTCACACCTCCTGATACAGGTGAGCATTTCATGTCTGAGAATTAACCATGGCACGTAACCGTCTCTTTATGACCAATCATTTACATAGACGGTAGTGCTGATAGCTTTTTATTTGGGGTAGGGGATGAAATATATTTTGATAATAGTATTTATTAGCCTGTAAGCCTGTAAGTTAAGAAATACAGCACATTCCTGTATAAGCTGTATCGTATTACTGCCTCACGAAAGATTAAAGTTTAGTTTACTAATTTCCCTTAGAGTTGCATTGTTTGGTTTGGTTTGGTTTATTTTGTTTGCAATTTACGTATTTTGCACCTATGGTCATTTAAGGACGTGTCAGGTTTTGGAGGTGGAGGAAAGCCGGAATTCCCGGGAAAAAAACCTCTGACCTGTAGCCAGTACCTTGTGACTGCCCAAATAAGGTCTCGAACCAGCGATCCAGCGGTGAAGGGCTAGTGATCGAGACAGTCATACGCCTTAATCACTCGGCCTTTTCAGAGATAAAACTAATTAATTTGTATATTTTTTATGTATACATTATAATAAAACCTCTTTGAACTATATCCTCGTTCCCTTAGAACCGTTTAATGGATTTAACTCACAAGTTCAGGAAGTTCTTCCGAAAACAATACACAATCGCAGAATCGGCTGATTTTTTCCAGGAAACGCTGAGCCAATCATTTGAGAGATGGGCCTTGTTTGTTTATCGATGAAAACATCTGTGCAAACCTTTTCGGAACAATACACGCATTTGTGGTGGATTCAATAAGAACGCTCAATAATCCTCATTACAATAAAATAAAAATCGGATTGTAAGGCTACAATACCATAGGATTAGTTTAAAGTCTCATGCAACAAGGTGAACAATACGATGAAACACGCTCGTCATTTTTTTTGTATTTTATACTCATGTATCATCTGCAGTTTCAGAACGGATTATCTATAAACTATCACAACTATTTTTTCCACAGGTACCAGTCCGGTTTTAAGCCAAGTCATCGGCTGTACATCAACCAACAAAATGTATCACAATATTGGGTTAGCCCTTGTGGAGAAAAAAAGATGTTTCTTTGGTACTTCGTCACAAATATTTGATGTATCAGCTCAATCATGGATTCAGAAAACAAAAATATTCATTTCAAATCAATTTTCGACACTGGCGCTATGTAAGTAAAAATAAGCTCTTCAGTGTTCTTTCATTGACCCCTTCTATTTTTTATATGAATCAGTGATAAAGCTGATGCTTTGAACTTAAAATCTTCAAGTATTTTCAACTTTTACCCAAGTAAAGCAAATGTGATTTTAATTTTAAATGCTAACGATTGAAATTTGATAGTGATGTCTTCAATTTTAGTGATTGTCACAGACATTTTGGTGTTACACTCAATAAGATTTTTTCCTTCTTTGAAAATATTTAAATACTTTATTTCTCCAGATTGAAACCAGTCACAAATTTCAAAATAGTATGGTTACGGCGAAAATACAAAGTTGCGTTACCAAGGCAGCTCTCTTTATTATATATGGCTTATTTGGTGTTACTGGTGTAAAAACTCGGAATGCTGGTGCCGTAACCCTTGTGAGGACGCCTGTCACTTTCATTTTGATTAACAACATCATGATCCCCAGAGGCGTTTGCTATTTCTTAACTTCGATGATATAGTTGCACATTATACCATAGATTCACTGACATATTGTATCAAGAATCTGCCCATAGACCATCGTAATGATATTTAGAAATGTGCATATCTAGCATCAGCAGCTTATTTACAAAATTGAATTGTATTATATTTCCTCTTCTATCGCTTTCGGAGAATAAAATGTTACCATACTAACATATATATTTGACCTTTATTTTAGTGAAGTGTTGTTTAAACACTGTACTTGTTCTGGGACTAAATGCATTAATAACGTTCATCATGCAACATGTTTGAAAGAAGCTGTCCTGCATACCATCATGAATGTTTAAAGGGTTCATTTCAATGTTAACTAACCGCATATACTTAGTGTATACGTATAACATTAAACGCTTTGTATATATGCATAAATGTTATATACTTGTAACAGTTGTCGATGATATACATATCTTAAGTTACATGCAGTACGTCACTAAAATGTCCGTTGACTGAACACACAGTACTGGTACCGCTTTAGACAGTATTTCCCGGAATGACCATGTATTTTGCAGTGTAAATTACAACATACTCCTGTATATGTATACACAAAATGTCGCCGGCTTTAATACAGTTACCAACATTCTTGTCCGACAATTTATCCCCACTAACGAGTAAGCGAGGGGACATAAATAATGGCCGTTTGCAAAGCGGACTTTTACATAATGCTAATAAAAGAGACGGATGAATGGCCGCAATAACACTGACACGGGGTGCAACTGTGCACCGTTGTCTGACCAGGTGACAGTGCCTGTCATGCAGCAGGTCCCCAGACAATTTGACCACTGTGCAGTTCCCTATATAAGGGAATTGAGAAAGTTAGTGGACATCAGTGTTTCTCCTGCCTGCACCGGTCAAGGTTAGTACTCGCATGATGATTTTGTTCACTGGGATAATGTGTTATTGTTATGTATATTTACTACTTTGTTTAGCCTTTACTGCTAGCAAAATCTAGATGAATCTTTGGGGCAATTAATGAAATAATTTCTTCTTATTTTATTTATAAAAATGTCTTTTATTATTTTCTCCTTATGGTGTTCAATCTGAACATCGGGACGTGCATGTTTCATTTTCTCTGTTTTCGTGTAAATGCATCATATACGATAAGTAAATGCTGACATTTGTATATACCGTATATATTTATCTCATAATGTATTGTGTTATCCCGTGAATGTACCCATGTGAATTTTGTTTGCGTATTACCCCTATCAGCCCTGTGACTGGCAGTTTTATCCTAACTCGGAGACTCGCGAAGTTACGCAAAACATCGCTTCCAGACTTTTTTGCTAATTATCTCATTTATTATCATAACTTCCATTCTTCATTCGCAGTTACGAATCATGAACAAGTTTGTCTCCCTTTTTGCCGCCCTGGCTCTACTTGGCTGTGTATCCGCACAGACATTCGGCGCCTTCACCCCCGGAGGTCTGGCTTCCCTGGCACTCCTCCCCCCACTCATCAACCAGCTGGCTATGCCCGTCAGACCTCCTCCGCCACCACCAGCATTCTACGGAGGAGGAGGATTCGGAGGATACGGAGGAGGAGGATACCTCCCACCCACCATTAGTAAGTTCCGTCATTCTCCACACATAAACTTAAGGGTATATGGTATCTAACTCTTGTATGCTTCTCCTGTTCAAAAGAGTTAATGCAAAGAAGCCGAAAAACATCGCAGTTTGAATTTACTTAACTACGTACCAACTCATTCAAGTAATTCTGAAGATTAAGAAAAATTTAAAAGGGAGATCATTTTTTTAACAATATCACACGTTTTATATATAAGGTATCATTTACCCCAGTGACGCCTCATAATCCGAAACTTTTTACATAATAACATATAACTTGGTAAAAAAACTATTTATGAGCTGTGAATTTCGAAATGTTCTCAGTTCCAAACGCAAATCGTGTCGGTTAGTGTCAGTATATATCTATTTATTACATATTTCCCATCCCATTGTTTCTTTTCAGTTGAGCGCAGGGTCAGGTACCACCCCGGCAAATATTAATGATCTAACGACATCCTGTCAAAGGCCTTCAAATCATTGGTAAGAATCAGTAACAAATTGAAACAAAAAATACTTATAATCCGCAAACTTAATTTGGAAAATAAAATTTGTGTAATTTATTTAAAAAGTATTTATAAAGTTGAGAAGTCGTTGTCAGAGTTTTGCCACGGCCTAGAATTAAAACCTATCTCACAATTACTGGTGAAATCACAACATAAATATAACATGTTTGTTCTATTTAAAATAACAGTTCGTTATTTTTTTTACAGATCACGGTATGTGACAAAGGTTGATATGGATAATATATGGACGAGACAGACATGCGCGAATATGATGGACATTCTTGGGGCTATCAAATACACGCAGATCAAGAAACAGATCGTATGTACTTGTCTGTAACTGTTATTTTTCACTAATAAATAATGTCAAAAAATGATATATTCTCTTATATGTTCTAATTCGACTTAAGAATATATATGCTACTTTACTTAGATAAGCTCAAAAGCGTCGCATACTCGGAAAGCTGTGAAACTAGCTTAGTTTTATGATGTTGTACTTTTAACATGGTTAATTCTTTATTTTTTTAATGTATAACGAATGTATGATAATATTAAATCTAAGCTGTTAAACAATCAAAAGAACACTGGTTAAAGTAGCACTTAACATCAAAACTGACACTTAGTGCTGAGAACCATCACATGCTATTTCCAACGTCGAGACATCCCCTCATACACAGGAAATCGATCAACGTCATTCTTACGTCGAGACATCCCCCTCATAAACAGGATCAACACGCAAAGATTTCAGCTTTGTTAGCACTGATTGTGCATTTGTATCCAGAAAGTCTGATTATTTACAATATTATTTCTTAATTTCACGAGGATTATATACATTTCACGAGCCAAATATTGTTATCCTAAATAGACAAATAATGCAATACAATACATTAGTTAAACACAATGTATAGGGGAGATCGGGACAATTTAGGCCACTCCAGATGTTTTTGGCCTTTTTCAACTTTGAGGATCTTAGCCGTTCAGTTGACTTGGCAGGACATTCACACGAAAACAAATGTCGAGGAAAAGTCAATTATTAAATTACTTAAACGAAGAAAGTTACTCTTTGGAGGGTAGGAAGAAAGTCATAACCTGTCCTGTAAACCAAATTACAATATATGTACGCCATACGTGTACCACTCTGTCAGTTTCACAAGATGATATACGAAAAAGCCTAGCATTGAATGTAATATCAATTTATCTAAACAGCATATCGGGGCAGGTTCGGCATATGATACTGCAGCAAGTTTGGTCCATGCAAAACATTGAAAGTCGTTGAATTTGGTGGGAAAATCTGATGTTAGTTTCTCCAGACTGCCTGTCTGAACTTGCCCCAAGGCGGTGCACGTTCGGCCTTTTAATCTTCCGACAAAAACGCGTTTGTCTTTTTGATATTGTTTTATGACAGGCATTGGATTTATTTTCAAAATGGTATGTATACACATACAGTTCAACAAATGCCATACTGTCCAGAACGATCTTAATAAATATTGGCCGAACGTGGTGAATGCTTCCCGTTGAATATGAAATATATTTTTAATATTCCACTTGTGCTATTTCAATGTTCAAAATAATTCTATGTAAAAAGGATCAGGCATTCTCGCGAAAAAAATATTTGATATACAATGGAGAACCATTGAAATTTCTGTTGGTCATATTTGGAGATGTAATAGAGCCTTTATTCAAGTTCTTTTTAAATTGCGGGAAACAGGTTTCTGTCACAGCTTATATGAATACGGCATAAACTTCATCTCCGTTTAACTCTTAAACATTAAAAATAAAAGAGCTTTTTGATTCAGTCATTCTCATCATGGATGGAACATATATATACATACAAAAAGGCAGTAAGCACAGTTTTCAAAGGAAATGTTTCTCTATGCATAAGTACCGCCCCCACATAAAAACCCATGATGGTCACGACAACAGATGGCTACAAAGTAAGTGTTCTCGGTCCGTACTTCGCTGACGGTAGAAACAATGACGCGGCAATAACACAGCACATGTTTCAGACAAATGCAGATGGAATATCTGAATGGATGAAACAGGAAGATATCCTCATCCTTGACCGAGGATTTCGTGATGTTCTCCCTTTCCTCGAAGAAATTGGGATCGAAACGGACTCGCCAGCGCTCCTAGAAAAAGGAAAGAAACAAATGTCAACCGAAGATGCCAACAATTCCCGGCTGGTAACGAAATTGCGTTGGGCGGTTGAAACTGTCAACGGAAGATTGAAAACCTGGAAATACCTGTCCAATGTTGTACCCAACAAGGATCTGCCCAATATAGGAGACTTCATCTGTATCATCGCTGCATTGTGCAACAAAAACAGGCCACCGTTGCGGACATCTCTACCATCAGACTGCGACGTCGCTCGCCAAATGGTTGAATGTGCTGCAGCAGACAACACTGTTCAACACCGTGTTATGAGTGAGAGTAATGTAAAGCGTCGCTCAAAGATATGGAAAGGAGTACCAATGGATTCGCTAGAAGCCGTCCCTGATTTCCCTGTGCTCTCCGAGGACGAACTTCGGTCCATAACATTTGGTGTCTACCAGGTGTCACAGGTCCGACATTATACAGACGAGCATATGGTGAACAACTCGTCAGACATCTATGTCAATCGTGAGGCCCCCGACCTTGTTCATGCTCGTCTTAATTCCCGCCACATTTTATCAAAGCAACACAACCTCTGGGTAGAATTTTCACAGCGCAATATAACCGGCTGGTACTGTGAATGTCGAGCAGGTGCCCGTACTGTTGGATGCTGCTCACACGTAGCCATGGTATTGTGGTATTTATGTTTTGCTCCACATTCCGATTATCGCCCGAGACCGGATACTTTCTCAGAACTCATTCTGAATGCTACCGATTTTCCGAACGCAGGTAGTAGTGATGAAAATTAAATCCGTTCAAAACTGTTTCGTATAGATTGCACGATCTTGTACTACATATAAGCGTATACTTTGTTATAAATCAATATAAATAACGTGAAATAAGCATTGTGTTGAGCCTTTATTGTTAAACGCATGTATTAATAGCCATGGCCTTAAATTCGTCTGTTTACAATAATATATTCTTAGACACAGGATTCGGATATAGCTACCTGTATAAAAAAAAATACCTGAGGACGCGTCATAACAATGTACGGTTGGATGCGCGCACTAGCGTAACATAACTTTGGGGAAATAGGCATAGCAACCCACCATAGCTCTTTAGATGCTGGAAGCTATACATTTTGACATACACTTACATATGGATGTAAACATATTTCAGTGCCATAAATAGCAAAAGGATTTGTCAGAAATTCTTAAAATTCTTAAAGCCCTTTTTTTCAAAATTAGAAATAAAGGTGCTGTCCTCGTCCAAGAACAACTTATGTCCTGGTCAAGTCTCTAACGGAGACTAAGTAGACATGATAACCTTATGTCCTGGACAAGTATCAAACGGAGACTAAGTAGAAATGATAACCTTATGTCCTGGACAAGTATCTAACGGAGACTAAGTAGACGTGATAACCTTATGTCCTGGACAAGTATCTAACGGAGACTTAGTAGACATGATAACCTTATGTCCTGGACAAGTATCTAACGGAGACTTAGTAGACATGATAACCTTATGTCCTGGACAAGTATCAAACGGAGACTAAGTAGACATGATAACCTTATGTCATGGACAAGTATCTAACGGAGACTAAGTAGACATGCTAACCTTATGTCCTTGACAAGTATCTAACGGAGACTAAGTAGACATGATAACCTGATGTCCTGGACAAGTATCTAACGGAGACTAAGTAGACATGCTAACCTTATGTCCTTGACAAGTATCTAACGGAGACTAAGTAGACATGATACCCTTATGTCCTGGACAAGTATCTACCGGAGACTAAGTAGACATGATAACCTTATGTCCTTGACAAGTATCTAACGGAGACTAAGTAGACATGATACCCTTATGTCCTGGACAAGTATCTACCGGAGACTAAGTAGACATGATAACCTTATGTCCTGGACAAGCATCTAACGGAGACTAAGTAGACATGATAACCATATGTCCTGGTCAAGTATCTAACGGAGACTAATTAAACACTATAACCTTATGTCCTGGACAAGTATCAAACGGAGACTAAGTAGAAATGATAACCTTATGTCCTGGACAAGTATCTAACGGAGACTTAGTAGACATGATAACCTTATGTCCTGGACAAGTATCAAAAGGAGACTAAGTAGACATGATAACCTTATGTCCTGGACAAGTATCTAACGGAGACTTAGTAGACATGATAACCTTATGTCCTGGACAAGTATCAAAAGGAGACTAAGTAGACATGATAACCTTATGTCCTTGACAAGTATCTAACGGAGACTAAGTAGACATGAAAACCTTATGTCATGGACAAGTATCTAACGGAGACTAAGTAGACATGCTAACCTTATGTCCTTGACAAGTATCTAACGGAGACTAAGTAGACATGATACCCTTATGTCCTGGACAAGTATCTACCGGAGACTAAGTAGACATGATAACCTTATGTCCTGGACAAGTATCTAACGGAGACTAAGTAGACATGCTAACCTTATGTCCTTGACAAGTATCTAACGGAGACTAAGTAGACATGATAACCATATGTCCTGGACAAGTATCTAACGGAGCCTAATTAAACACTATAACCTTATGTCCTGGACAAGTATCAAACGGAGACTAAGTAGACATGATAACCTTATGTCCTGGACAAGTATCTAACGGAGACTAAGTAGACATGATAACCATATGTCCTGGACAAGTATCTAACGGAGACTAATTAAACACTATAACCTTATGTCCTGGACAAGTATCAAACGGAGACTAAGTAGAAATGATAACCTTATGTCCTGGACAAGTATCAAACGGAGACTAAGTAGAAATGATAACCTTATGTCCTGGACAAGTATCAAACGGAGACTAAGGAGACATGATAACCTTATGTCCTGGACAAGTATCTAACGGAGCCTAATTAAACACTATAACCTTATGTCCTGGACAAGGATCAAACGGAGACTAAGTAGACATGATAACCTTATGTCCTGGACAAGTATCTAACGGAGACTAAGTAGTCATGATAACCTTATGTCCTGGACAATTATCTAACGGAGACTAAGTAGACATGATAACCTGATGTCCTGGACAAGTATCTAACGGAGACTAAGTAGACATGATAACCTTATGTCTTGGACAAGTATCTAACGGAGACTAAGTAGACACTATAACCTTATGTCCTGGACAAGTATCTAACGGAGACTAAGTAGACATGAGAACCTTATGTCATGGACAAGTATCTAACGGAGACTAAGTAGACATGAGAACCTGATGTCCTGGACAAGTATCTAACGGAGACTAAGTAGACATCATAACCTTATGTCTTGGACAAGTATCTAACGGAGACTAAGTAGACATCATAACCTTATGTCTTGGACAAGTATCTAACGGAGACTAAGTAGACACTATCACCTTATGTCCTGGACAAGTATCTAACGGAGACTTAGTAGACATGATAACCTCATGTCCTGGACAAGTATCTAACGGAGACTAAGTAGACATGATATCCTTAAGTCATGGACAAGTATCTAACGGAGACTTAGTAGACATGATAACCTCATGTCCTGGACAAGTATCTAACGGAGACTAAGTAGACATGATAACCTTATGTCATGGACAAGTATCTAACGGAGACTTAGTAGACATGATAACCTCATGTCCTGGACAAGTATCTAACGGAGACTAAGTAGACATGATAACCTTATGGCCTGGACAAGTATCTAACGGCGACTAAGTAGACATGATAACCTCATGTCCTTGACAAGTATCTAACGGAGACTAAATAGACATGATAACCTTATGTCCTGGTCAAGTATCTAACGGAGACTAAGTAGACATGATAACCTTATGTCCTGGACAAGTATCTAAAGGAGACTAAGTAGACATGATAACCTTATGTTATTTATGTTACAATTCCGTAATGCCTGTAAGTAAAACAAAATCGAGAAAGATTATCACGGTGACATCAATGAAGACCAGATATAGCTATCATAAACCAGATAGTCATCATTTACCAGTCAGATAAAGGCATCTTACACCAGTTACAGGCATCATAAACCAGATATTGCCATCATAAACCAGATAGTCATCATTTACCAGTCAGATAAAGGCATCTTATACCAGATACAGGCATCATAAACCAGATATAGCCATCATAAACCAGATAGTCATCATTTACCAGTCAGATAAAGGCATCTTACACCAGTTACAGGCATCATAAACCAGATATTGCCATCATAAACCAGATAGTCATCATTTACCAGTCAGATAAAGGCATCTTATACCAGATACAGGCATCATAAACCAGATATAGCCATCATAAACCAGATAGTCATCATTTACCAGTCAGATAAAGGCATCTTACACCAGTTACAGGCATCATAAACCAGATATTGCCATCATAAACCAGATAGTCATCATTTACCAGTCAGATAAAGGCATCTTATACCAGATACAGGCATCATAAACCAGATATAGCCATCATAAACAAGATACAGTTGTGGGACCGCACAACGCACCAAAAATAGCGTTCACACACCGTGCATGCATCGTCCACACATGGTGCGTACAACTGTGCGATTTAGCAATCGTTCGCCCGGCCGTTGTGCGCTTCTCTCCGCACAACTGTGCGATTTGGTATCATTTGTAGATCAAAATTACGGAATGACATAAATACGGAAGGCTTGTATGCGATCATGTACACTGTGTATATATAACAGACAGTAAAATAACAGGTAAATAACAATTTGTTGAGTGTCCGGAGTTATACCTGACCAGTGCCTGACCCACAGAGCTGATATGCGATACCGTTTGACCGTAATGAATAGTACTTGTTATTTGCATTCGTTTGCCTATAGCTCCCCTTCACCTGGATTTTCCCACACCCGGCCTTACCCGACGAGTTACGTAAGTGCCCAAGGCGGGGAGAAAACTACGGTCCAGGAACATGTACAAAGTGGTTATGTTTATCTGTATACGGGATTGTGTCGTAATTTTACATGTGTCGATTAAGTTTGTTTAAAAACACGGAAAACACAATTTCTAAATAAAAGAATGTATAGACAGAAAGATAAGTTTATAAATGTTGCTAGAATATATAGAAACATACGTAAACATCAACTTTATATGTTTAAACACGAAACCGTACACATTGTTAAGGCATTCCTTAATTTACACCAACCACGATTGTATTCGCACAACGTCCGTCCATCGTGTGCACAGATGTGCGCAAGCAATGATCGTCCATCTTTTTATCGTTCGCCCGTCGTGCACACATCGTGCACACATCGTGCGCACACCGCACATCGTGTAACGTTGTGCGATCCCACAACTGTAGTCATCATTTACCAGTCAGATAAAGGAATCTTACACCAGATACAGGCATCATAAACCAAATATTGTCATCATGCACCAGATATAGTCATCATAAACCAGATATAGTCATCATAAATCAGATACAGTCCTCATAAACCAGATATAGTCATCACAAACCAGATATAGTCATCATAAACCAGATGTAGTCATCATACACCAGATATAGTCATCAAAAAACAAATCGTGTCATCATACACCAGATACAGGCATCATACACCAGATTTTGTCATCATGCACCAGATATAGTCATCATACACCAGATACCTGCATCATAAACCAGATATTGTCATCATGCACCAGATATAGTCATCATAAAACGAATAGTGTCATCATACACAGGATACAGGCATTATACACCAGATACAGGCATCATAAACCAGATATTGTCATCATGCACCAGATAGAGTCATCAAAAAAAAAATCGTGTCATCATACACCAGATATAGTCATCATACACCAGATACCGGTATCATAAACCAGATATTGTCATCATGCACCAGATATAGTCATCAAAAAACAAATCGTGTCATCATACACCAGATATAGTCATCATACACCAGATACCGGCATCATAAACCAGATATTGTCATCATTCACCAGATATAGTCATCATACACCAGATACCAGCATCATAAACCAGATATTGTCATCATAAACCAGATATTGTCATCATAAACCAGATAAAGTCATCATAAACCTGGTATAGTCATCATACACCAGATATATTCATCATAAACGAGACATAGTCATCATAAACCAGATATAGTCATCAAACACTAGATATAGTCATCATACACCAGATATAGTCATCATTAACCAGATATAGTCATCATAAACCAGATATAGTCATCATAAACCAGATATAGTCATCATACACCAGATATAGTCATCATAAACAAGATATAGTCATCATAAACCAGATATAGTCATCATACACCAGATATAGTCATCATAAACAAGATATAGTCATCATAAACCAGATATAGTCATCAAACACCAAATATAGTCATCATAAACCAGATATTATCATCATAAACGAGATATAGGCATCTTTAACCATATATAGTCATCATTAACCAGATATAGTAATCATAAACCAGATATAGTCATCATAAACCAGATATAGTCATCAAACACCAAATACAGTCATCATACACCAGATATAGTCATCATAAACCAGATATAGGCATCATAACCCAGATATATGCATCATAAACCAGATATAGTCATCATAAACCAAATATAGTCATCATTAACCAGATATAGTCATTATAAACCAGATATAGTCATCAAACACCAAATATAGTCATCATAAACCAGTTATAGTCATCATAAACCAGATATAGGCATCTTTAACCAGATATAGTCATCATACACCAGATATAGTCACCATTAACCAGAAATAGTCATTATAAACCTGATATAGTCATCATAAAACATATATAGGCATCATAAACTTGTAAGTGGGCCTCACTGGCTGTTGGATCGAAATAGATAAATTAAAAAAAAAATATTATTGCAACATTCATTAAGTTATTTGTGCAGGTACATTGGATAAATGGGCGATACTTTTTAAAAGTATTATACGAATTACGTTTCATAAGGTCCGCTAAAACGCATGTCAGTTTGTGATAATTAGGAATAGTGCGAAATTAGAAAAACAAATAATTTACATGAAGCAAAAGTATTTCCTTTGATACTATTTGCCAATACTAATGCAGCAAACACGTTTGAAGGGGGTATGTTAATATAACTTAAAGTTCCCAGAGGTTACAACTACAATACATACTGTTTACAACTCTGTGAATCATATGACTGTCACAAGAATCGTCAGCATTAAGGTGGTCAAACGCGAGTTGGTAACAATTTAAGCTCTGACCACGGCCTTGGGGCTGACCTTGTTCACTGTCAATCTACATGTTAATCATCGGATGCTAGTGGCTACAGCGCAAGTAAGCCTGGTCCCGTCTGACGAGATGTCATAATACTTATTACACGTAACACGACTATGTCTATACACATTAAAAGTTCCTGGAAACAGTTCAATATCCGTCGTTTTTGTCTGTTTGTTATTTCCCTCCGTAAGTTCTTATTACTAAAAACTGTTATGCACAAAGTATGTGTCTTGCCATTTAAATGGAAATATGTTTGATAAAAATGTTTACGAATTATTTATCAATCTCTGTTTTTCTTGGAGTAGACTTCCTTGTATATACAGTAGATGGTATAGTTATTTGAAAGTGGGTTTCTTTCTGTCGTAGTATTTCGTACCTTGGTAAGAGTTTAATCTTTCACGTCGATACTGTATGCTGTGCAAATGTGTAATAAATTACGATAATAATATAATCCGATTAAACAGTTTAGACACATTCTTTCTGGGGGCGTGTAAGCGTTACTTAGTCGGCGGAAGCGTAACATTAACTATTTCTGGGGGAGTGTAAGCGTTACTTAGTTGGCGGAAACGTCACATTAACTATTTCTGGGGGAGTGTAAGCGTTACTTATTTGGCGGAAGCGTAACATTAACTATTTCTGGGGGAGTATAAGCGTTACTTAGTTGGCGAAAGCGTAACATTAACTATTTCTGGGGGAGGGTAAGCGTTACTTAGTTGGCGGAAGCGTAACATTAACTATTTCTGGGGGAGTATAAGCGTTACTTAGTTGGCGAAAGCGTAACATTAACTATTTCTGGGGGAGTGTAAGCGTTGCTTAGTTGGCGGAAGCGTAACATTAACTATTTCTGGGGGAGTGTAAGCGTTACTTAGTTGGCGGAAGCGTAACATTAACTATTTCTAGGGGAGTGTAAGATTTACTTATTTGGCGGAAGCGTAATATCAACTATTTCTGGAGGAGTGTAAGCTTTACCTAATTGGGGGAGGTGTTATATTAACTATTTCTGGGGGAGTGTAAGCTTTACTTATTTGGGGGAGGTATAACATTTACTATTTTTGGGAAGTGTAAGCTCTACTTATTTTTTTTATTTTTATTTTTTTTGGGGGGGAGGGGGGAGCATTATCTATTTCTGGGGAAGTGTAAGCTGTGAGAGATATACTTAAAAATAAGATATTTCTTTTACTTGTGTTAATGAAGTTTATCCACAAAATCGTACAAAGGACGTTATGATTTCGTTCTTTTAGTTACATGATACATGGTCAAATTTCACAAGACAATATAATTTTTTTTTAAACAAAACAGATTTTTAAGTAAAAAACTTGTCAATCGGGAAATGTACGAAGTCTTGACATTGTTCGAAATCAATGTGCTTATTCTGAAAAAACGACCTCCGTTTTATGGATA
>NW_018407262.1:12592-12705 GCF_002113885.1 Mizuhopecten yessoensis | reverse complement strand
TATTTGACTTATTTTTAATGTCACAAAACGGAGTTATAAGGAAGTATTTTACGGACGGAACGGGATAATTTTTAGAAACTTTTCTTTTTCGTAATGAATATTTTGACACCAGA
>NW_018407262.1:3316-4038 GCF_002113885.1 Mizuhopecten yessoensis | reverse complement strand
TGACATATTGTTGTTTTGTTGTTTACAGTTAGGCGTACCGTACATCACGGCGGTAAAGGTGGATATTATTGAACACATCAACTCTGTCGCTCTCTCACATGCGGTAAGTTGTGTCTTTGAAACATTTGTTATAAATTAGAAATATAATAAGTATAAACAATATATTCCATATATATGGACATTTACAGACCAAAGCGTTCTGTCTACACGTGTCTGGTTGATAGATAGGAACAAAGCTCAATATTTGAATGCCACCCAAGATCTGTCATATGCGAAAACAGTTTATTAAGCCACCGGATACGTTTCTCCCGTTTTCATTACAACGGTTAAATATTGATTGATGTAGAAAGTATCCATAAACGAAATGAATAACAGTTTTAGAGGCTGATTTTCTTGTATCTATGATTATATATTACAGCATATATTGCCATTTATAGACATAGCTTTTGTCAGTTGTCATTTATAGAACTTAGCGGAACTCTGTCAGGTGTCATTTATAGAAATGTAGCGGAACTTTGTGAGTTGTCATTTATAGAAATGTAGCGGAACTCTGTCAGGTGTCATTTATAGAAATGTAGCGGAACTCTGTCATGTGTCATTTATAGAAATGTAGCGGAACTCTGCCAGTTGTCATTTATAGAAATGTAGCGGAACTCTGTCAGTTGTCATTTATAGAAATGTAGCGGAACTCTGTCAGGTGTCATTTATAGAAATGTAGCGGA
>NW_018407262.1:1876-2901 GCF_002113885.1 Mizuhopecten yessoensis | reverse complement strand
TGTCATTTATAGAAATGTAGCGGAACTCTGTCAGGTGTCATTTATAGAAATGTAGCGGAACTCTGTCAGGTGTCATTTATAGAAATGTAGCGGAACTCTGTCAGGTGTCATTTATAGAAATTTCGCGGAACTCTGCCAGGTGTCATTTATAGAAATGTAGCGGAACTCTGCCAGTTGTCATTTATAGAAATGTAGCGGAACTCTGTCAGGTGTCATTTATAGAAATGTAGCGGAACTCTAACTGATTGAGCTGATCGCCTATGATCTGCAGAAAAAATGAAATTATTTTACGTGAAAATCATTTTGGACAAATATACACTCTGAGATACAAAAGTTTACGAGATCCAATTTTGTTATAAAGACGCTGCTTAGCTGTGAGTTGTTTCCGTTGATTACCCATATAAGGACATGTCAGATATTGCCTTGTACTTACATTGAATGGTGTTAAAACTCCTCAATAATGTTGGCCTTCACTTCTCCCCGAACACTCAAGTCGTCACGTCTCTCTGTTAACAGGGACCGGATAACACGGACATTAACAACACAGACACGGCGCGAGAAACATGCGAATGGACTTGAATTATGTGGACACATGCTTTTCACGTGCAGTGTTTACGTGGATCACAGGAACTATCGTCAGACATGGGCTTTATTAATAAATTATTTTTTATACAGAAAAGATGATAATTTTTGTTTTCATTTCGCTAAATGGCTAGTAGAAATAAAGGTGTTGTTCTCGTCCAAGAACGACTTATTTCCTGGAAAAGTACCTTACGCAGATAAGTAGACATTATAACCTTATGTTATTTATGTTACAATTCCGTAATGCCTGTAGGCAAAACAAAATGGAGATAGTTTATCATGTTGACATCAATGAAGACCAGATATAGCCATCATAAATCAGATAGTCATCATAAACCATTCAGATAAAGGCATCTTACACAAGATACAGGTATCATAAACCAGATATTGCCATCATGCACCAGATATAGTCATCATAAACAAGATGCAGTCATCATAAACCT
>NW_018407262.1:0-465 GCF_002113885.1 Mizuhopecten yessoensis | reverse complement strand
ATCATAAACAAGATATAGTCATCATAAACCAGATATAGTAATCATACATCAGATATAGACAGCATACACTAGTTATAGTCATCATAAACCAGATATAGTCATCATACACCAGATATAGTAATCATTAACCAGATATAGTCATCATAAACCAGATATAGTCATCATTAACCAGATATAGTCATCATTAACCAGATATAGTCATCATACACCNGAATATAGTCATCAAAAACCAGATATAGTCATCATTAACCAGATATAGTCATCATTAACCAGATATAGCAATCATTAACCAGATATAGTCATCTTAAACCAGATGTAGTTATCAAACACCAGATATAGTCATCATTAACCTGGTATAGTCATCATTAACCAGATATAGTAATCATTAATCAGATATAGTCATCTTAAGCCAGATATAGGCATCATACACCAGATATAGTCATCATACACCAGATATAGTCATCA
>NW_018407261.1:1861-2489 GCF_002113885.1 Mizuhopecten yessoensis | reverse complement strand
TTTGTTCAAATAAATGACCTTGATTTATATTCAAGGTCACAGGGTTCAGATATGTTTAAAACCTTAAAACGACTTCTTCTGAATAATGGAGAGGCTGGGATAAAGGGCTACCAAGTTTGTTCAAATGAATGACCTTTGCCTATTTTCAAGGTCACAGGAGTCATTTTTTCTGAATTACTTTAAACTTTAAGTCAAGACGCCGATATTTTGCCTGTAGCTTTATTTTAGTCCTCTTTTAAGGTTACAATTGTGAGATTAATACCAGGTGAGCGATGCAGGCCCATTGGGCCTCTTGTTAATATTTTATATCATAAAGTCTATGTTGCGTTTTTATTTTTATTTTTTTGTCAAAAATGATGTGTAAGCCCGGGCTTTTTTGCTACATAGCGCCTGCAATGTATGTATATTGTTAAATAATGTTTATGGCTGTTTACCTTGCTACCAACCCCTGCAGTTTTTGTGCCTTCACTAAAAATAATAGCAATTTCCAAGGAAGGACTGTTAAAGTCAAGATCACTATATATATATATAAGATCCTTATAAATAGTTTGCAAAATAAATTGAATGCCTACTTTTAGCAACCTACCCTAAATTTCTTCAGACTTGTAACAGGAAAAAATCATGTTTA
>NW_018407261.1:0-464 GCF_002113885.1 Mizuhopecten yessoensis | reverse complement strand
TATTATATACCGCTCGCGGTAACCTTGTTGTTTATTTGATCCTATCATATATTGCTCTTTAAAACACTGATGCATCATCAATAATGCCAGTTTACATGGCCCACTGTACTCATCATGTATTATTTTATATCAATATAGGCACTTCAGGGTGGTCATGACCACAGTAGTCATGGTAACAGTGAGGCAGATGACAGCCACAAGACAGCTGTCCTGAAGGGTCTGTGCGGAATGGGTGCTATTTTCCTCTTCTTCACCATGGAGAGGGTGCTGTCTATTGTCACAGACCTCAAACGCAAGCACAAGAAGGTCAGTAGTGGAAACCATTATTTGTTTTCTAATTATTTCAGAATATCTATGTGGGAGAGTTAGAAGGAAGTTCAATAACACTGTGTAGATGTTGGAAATATATAGATTTTACTGTTTCTTTTATTCCTAGGGTCAAAAGTCTAGGTAACATGGTCAAT
>NW_018407260.1:2424-5541 GCF_002113885.1 Mizuhopecten yessoensis | reverse complement strand
ACAAACAAGTGACGTAACAGTCAATACCTGCTCCCAAGAGAAGATGACTCTGCAATACGCAGACGGAATACACACATGCCAGTTATAGTAGGCCAATATAAGTTACGGAATGTTACTGAAATGGACACATGATAATTTATGTTTTATGTATATTTATATATATATTTATTAAGATCGTTACATAGGCAGTGTCTTCAATCATACGAAACCCATCTCTCTTCATATTGTAAAACCAGTCAGATCACACGTAACCTGCCAATCATGCATAGCCGACACCCATGATACCTCTGTCTCTGTACGTCTGCATGGCTTATGCGCTTCTCATCTAAAGAAAAACGGGTGCTACTTCTAACCTTACATACATTCTATGTTTCACCACTTGTCTTAGTCTTGTTGTAATAGCAAAGAGATGCGTGTACATTCGTATTTTGATCAACAGTAAAGTATGGGAATATCTGTTAATATGATTGCTTCGTTATTCTCTATTTTCAGATATTTTTCGTAAATATTTTTTTAACGATGATTTCATTTCGTGAATGAAACACCAACTGTTATATGTCTTTTTACTTAAGCCTGAAAACATACTGGGGAGAAATACAAATTTCAAGGTTTTTCTCTTTGTGAATTAACGTGAAATTTGAGGGCTTAAGAAATAGGACTTACTTACAGTGATGTATATAGAGCAAGTCATTTATAAATAGCAATACTGATATATATTAAATATTTTTGTACCAATATCATATTTTATAAAAGAAAATCTTTAGCAAGGTAAAACATAAGTACCTCTTAAATGTGTACTAAGGGTTCCAATTACAACTGACAACCTATATGACGTCACAATCTCAAACGAAAACCAACAAACTGTATAACGTTTCAGTTTCTTCATGATAAATCAGTTAAATAACTTAATATGTTAATCACTTTGACTCATTCATTACATCATTTTCCGCAAATCAATATTTGATTCACAGCATTCAGCATTTGTTCTTTAATCTGTAAGTGGATTCATATTGTTAAAAACACATTCATTAGTGGTCACACTTCCATAAGTTCGGTAAACTAAATCATTATGAGCGCGTCCATATTAAATACATTCAGACATACCCTGTATATTAAAAATTAACAGACACTTAAATAAAGTAAATCTTTGTAGTCGTATTTCACCCTTCGAGGGCGTCCGTCCACTTTACTCGAGCTTTACGATTAAGCGTGGCTTGGTACTCCCATCGCCTTACAACATTTCCCGCTAGTGGCGTGTCCACGCTTTTGCCACACGAAGGAAAGTCCAGGTTGCACCTAAGACCGTTACGTAAGGAAAGGGTTTCATACAGATGATCTACAGGCGACTTGTCTTCGCCATTAGTCCGTGCGTCATCCACTGAGGGAGTTTCCAGTTTCACACTGCTGTCTCGAAACGTTTTATAGTCGTCGCTGATGCTTGATTTTGCTGACGATTTCCTACCGAGGGTTTCATAAAAATGTTCATAGGACTCCCTACGATCTCCACTCTTCATGTTAAGATTAAAAGTGCCAACTGTTGGAGATTCCGGGGAATTTCCATCACTTTGACCTTGACCTTTCATTGCTATATTTAGATTTGAATGCCCTGCCACAGGAATTTCTGGTAAATTTCCATAAGTATTTAACTGGCAGTGGTGCATGAACCTAACATTTTCTCCTGTAGGCGGCGACCCTCCAACGCCCTCTAGCGTCACGTAGAGTTCTCGTCTGCAAATGTCGTTCTTCACTTCCGTTTGTCCCCCAAATGACACCTGGCTCCTGTCATCGTTTGCCTTCCTCTGCAAATGTAGAAGATTGATTCATGTGAGATCTGTTGTAATTAACGAAAACAACAGCAATACACACAATATAGCGTACCTAAGGGCTGCCTAGTAAAAGCTCCAATAAGTTTTCTCAGATGTCGCGATTTGATCGATCAGAGAGCGTTTGTAACATTGACCACGGGCAATATCGGTAGTCAGAGGAAACATCGCCGGCTTTGACCATTGGCCCTATCTCGAGCCATGAGGCATCTGCTCAACCGTACTGTGGGAATGGTCTGTGGTTGAGTTAGCAACGCCGAGGAAGCTGTCAAACAGATATTAATAAGGAGAACAATGGACATGATATACTCGGCGTTCGGAAGATAAATTGTCTAACTACACACCAATGTATGGAAGGCAGCTATTTATAACTAGATCGACATGATTAAAAGGCGGTAAACATCAACTAATAACCTCTCGCATTGATTTTCGAATTATGCCGAATTATCATGAATTATCTTGGACACATTCGCGTCGTTCGAGCATTATTGTCCCGTTCATAAACAACTGATAGAGTGTACCCGTTCTTTACGATGGCGAGATATTACTAGCACGAGTCGCAATGATGACCGAGACCTTCTATCTGGTAAAGCATCGTACGTAGCTACAGGTCATCCTGAAACAGTATCTGATGGAAGTATACAGATATCTCAATTCAGTTTCTCTCATGTATGCTTCAGCAATTTTACGGTCGCCGTCATGACCTGATGTTCAACTACAGATAGTTTCGTGTCTACCACGACTAAATACTTGTTTAGTTTCTCTAAGATCGTTGTTTAAATACACATCTTCACGGAATTGAGGGTAGACAATGATGAGAGCCACATATGGTACCGGATAGTATTGCAGAGGCCTTTTGTCTGTTTTCGTGCAATATTAAACTAATGTATGCAATATTAATAGAATGTATCAGTTTCTATTCACTGTTCAAAATCGGGGGGTTTTCACTATTTTTGTTCATTTAGTTCTTTCAGAAATCGTTCATTCCAGAGAGACTGCTCTGATTCAATCAATGCCACACAACAGTATCTGTATGACTTCTCAGATAGAACACGTTGTTTCCGTTGACGAACACACACATCAACTCGCGTGCGCGTTAACTCGTAAGTGTGTTTGTATGCGAAATAATAAGTAGTTTAAAAAGAAAGGTTCTGATTTGCTGACCAGGAAATGGGTTATTTTTTTAAGTTTTGAAAGTACAACTTTGTTACAGCGTCATTTGACATGGTTAGTTGATAGTTTTATTTGACTGTGTAACCTGATAGTATTATTGACAGTGTATGAAACAGTGTTA
>NW_018407260.1:1295-2370 GCF_002113885.1 Mizuhopecten yessoensis | reverse complement strand
TAGTGTTATTTGACTGTGTTACGTGATAGTGTTATTTGACTGTGTAATGTGATAGTGTTATTTGATTGTGTTACGTGAAAGTATTATTTGACTGTGTTACGTGATAGTGTTATTTGACTGTGTTACGTGATAGTGTTATTTGACTGTGTTACGTGATAGTGTTATTTGANTAGTGTTATTTGATTGTGCTACGTGATAGTATTATTTGACTGTGTTACGTGACAGTATTATTGACAGTGTATGAAACAGTGTTATTCTAAAGTGTTACGTGAAAGCGTTGTTTGACATTGCATTTAATAGTGTTATTTGACTGTGTAATGTGATAGTATTATTTGACTGTGTTACGTGACAGTATTATTGACAGTGTATGAAACAGTGTTATTTTAAAGTGTTAGGTGAAAGAGTTGATTGACATTGCATTTAATAGTGTTATTTGACTGTGTAATGTGATAGTGTTATTTGACTGTGTTACGTGATAGTGTTATTTGACTTATAATGTGATAGTGTTATTTGACTGTGTTACGTGAGAGTGTTATTTGACAGTGTAACTTGATAGTGTCATTTGACTGTGTAAAGTGACAGTATTATTGACAGTGTATGAAACAGTGTTTTTTTAAAGTGTTACGTGAAAGCGTTGATTGACATTGCATTAAATAGTATTATTTGACTGTGTTACGTGATAGTGTTATTTGACAGTGTAACGTGATATTGTCATTTAACTGTGTTACGTGAGAGTATTATTGACAGTGTATGAAACAGTGTTATTTTAAAGTGTTACGTGAAAGCGTTGATTGACATTCCATTTAATAGTTTTATTTGACTGTGTTACGTAATAGTGTTTTTTGACTGTGTTACGTGATAGTATTATTTGACTGTGTTACGTGATAGTATTATTGACAGTGTATGAAACAGTGTTATTTTAAAGTGTTACAAATTACCGTTGATTGACATTGCATTTAACAATATTATTTGACAGTGTTTGATAGTGTTATTTTGAAGTGTTATGTGATAGCGTGTATTGACATTGCATTAAATAGTATTATTCGACAGTGTAACGTGATAGTATTATTTGACT
>NW_018407260.1:0-464 GCF_002113885.1 Mizuhopecten yessoensis | reverse complement strand
CGTGAGAATGTTATTTGACAGTGTTACGTGATATTGCTATTTGACAGTGTTATGTGATATTGCTATTTGACGTTGTTACGTGAGAATGTTATTTGACGGTGTTACGTGATATTGCTATTTGACGTTGTTACGTGAGAATGTTATTTGACAGTATTACGTGATATTGCTATTTGACAGTGTTACGTGATATTGCTATTTGACAGTGTTACGTGATATTGCTATTTGACGGTATTACGTGAGAATGTTATTTGACAGTGTTACGTGATATTGCTATTTGACGGTGTTACGTGAGAATGTTATTTGACGGTGTTACGTGAGAANGTGTAACGTGATATTGCTATTTCACGCTGTTACGTGAGAATGTTATTTGACAGTGTTACGTGATATTGCTATTTGACGGTGTTACATGAGAATGTTAATTGACAGTGTTACGTGATATTGCTATTTGACGGTGTTACGTGAGA
>NW_018407259.1:1999-3075 GCF_002113885.1 Mizuhopecten yessoensis | reverse complement strand
CAGTGTGGACAAGTTTAGGTTGTCAAATTTTCGGAGCGTTCCGCTTCTTTTTCAAGACACAGTGAAACAGTTGCATGTACATATACATCATATTAGAAGAAGATAGAACTGATATACTATAATTGAAAATATAGCTATTATATAAAACCAATGGTCCCCTCGGCTAAAGACAGCCGAAGGTAGCAATTAAGCTGATAGCATCGCGGACAAGGAACGCTGATGTAGAGGACCTATTCTTGCGCAAGATGCACTATCACATAAAGTGAGTCAACGAGTCAAAAACGTGGAACATGTGCATGTGGAAATCTGGCCCGGTAAATGTGAAAAAACTCAATTTGCTACGGAATGTCTCATTAGTCGCCTCTCAATTCTGCGGTGGATCTAACAGTCACAGCAGGGGGTTCACACTGAGTCGCCTCTTTTGGTTTGCAGGAATAATGCATGTAATTATCAAATAAGTGAGTGCAGGAGGAATAAATATATGAAATGGCTAAGATACTGAATGAATCTGCAAAATTAATCTAACAACGGCTGTTGGTCACACACACTGACATGAAGCAGCAGGCAGGCGAGATAGCAGACCAAAAACCAGGGTCTAATGCCCCCTGGACCCCTGGAAGGAAAACGAGCGGATGGCAACCGCCTATCGTTCGTTCATACCTCGAGGGTAGCGGGTTTGTAGATTGGTGATCCAAAACCGTATTCTCGTACGTCGTCTCGTTTCATCCCATGTAGGGAAATGATCTATGGCAACAACCTGCATGTCTTTCCAATTGTGGCTAGGCATATTAAAATGCCTTGCCACAGGGAAGTCTGGTTTGTTCTGCTTGATGGAGCAGCGGTGGTTGTTTCTGACATTGACCTGGGTGCAGGTCTCGCCCACGTACTGTAAATTGCATTTATTGCAGGTAATAAGGTACACCACATTGACTGATGTGCATGTCAGTGTTTGTAGTATGTGATACACTTTGCCGTTGATTGTACATTGAAATGTATTTGTGGAGCGCGTGTATGGACACAGTTTGCACACCTTCTTGTTACAGGTATTGAAATAGCCTTTCGCCGCAGCAGGGTTG
>NW_018407259.1:0-464 GCF_002113885.1 Mizuhopecten yessoensis | reverse complement strand
AACAAAATCAAGATGTGTGTTTTGTAAGAAAGCAGGTAACGGCATAACGCACGCAGTAGTAGTGAAAATTAAATCCTTTCAAAACTTGTTGGTAATGATTGTACGATCTTGTGTTAAAACAGCATATTATTTGTTTTAAATTCATAGAAATAACACGAAATACGCATTTTGTTGAGTATTTATTGTATTTATCGCAATCGGCTGTTTACATTAATCTATTCTAAGACACAGGATTCCGATAGAGCTACGTATATATATACCTGTATAAAAATACTTGGGACGCGTCATAACAGTACACGGTGTCACGCGCGCACTAGCGGTCTCAGGTGATCTTGTGTTAAAACAGCATATTATATGTTTTAAATTCAAAGAAATAACACGAAATACGCATTTTGTTGAGTATTTATCGTGAAACGTAATCGGCTGTTTACATTAATCTATTCTTAGACACAGGATTCCGATAG
>NW_018407258.1:9096-10115 GCF_002113885.1 Mizuhopecten yessoensis | reverse complement strand
TATTTTAGAAACTAAACTATTCTTATACGACATGTATCATAAAAATATGTTTCTTTTTACTGATAAAGTGAATTTTGTTTATATTACGTAACTGTGTGTTCATTATAGAAACTATGTATATACTACTTAAAACCACCTACTTTTATAAACCTCATTAGAAAATGGTTTTACTCGAAATAGAATGTCTGGTCGGAATTGGTGACATCATAAGGTGGATTTTTAACCAACTTTCACCAAGGTTAAAGGTAAAATTTACTTCCATGCACGGATGAATGAAATTTAATTATTACATCATGTATTTAATACGAGGTCATTCCGAGTATAATGTATGCTTTCTTAGTCGGTAGTCGTTTATATGTTCTTCAAATGACAGATGTGGTATCAATTGGTGATCTTGTCTTATCGATTTACTTACGGATAGTCATGTAACTCAAATATACCATGGTAACAACACGATGTCGCATTCATTGTGATGATTTGTGAGAAAATCATCCATTCGGAAATAATTGTTTTGCTTCCATAGAATTTACAAAATTATTCGTTATAACGGTGTGTAATAAATGACACCAGCAATGATACCAAAAAGGCAATATTTAAAGAGATACTTGGGCAATTTCGATCATTGTTTGTGAAATGGACACAACCTGAATTTGACTATGTTAAGATACATATGGATAGTTTTTTTTACTTATAAAGAGCTATATAAAATATGCTGCGTATGCTCAAACAACAATTAAAACTAAAACGTATAACCATACTATCAAGGCTTTATTTGTTAACAATTAAAAACAAGTCCTTGGTTCTTGTCAATATCTTGGCATAAAATATGTACATATACAAGAGGCCCAGAGGGCCTGTATCGCTCACCTGGACATCTAAGAAATCATCGCAAAATATTCTCCAAATGAGACCCATTAAGGGAATATGCCAGACCCCAAGGCCAATACTTGTAGCATATCTGTATTAGATTTTTCCTGCCCAGCAAGTTAATGTATGGTTATGGGGTGGGGATCTCAACA
>NW_018407258.1:0-464 GCF_002113885.1 Mizuhopecten yessoensis | reverse complement strand
TCCACTCCATAGTACAGGCATTAGACACATCGATAGTCCCACACTAGTATCGGGCACAATACTGCCTTTTCAGAAGCATTTTTTGGAGATAAAGCCACTGCCATATTAGATGGCACCTATATTTATATCCAGAAAAGCTCCGACCACAAGCTCCAGAGAATGTCCTACTGTGGCCAGAAGAAGAGAAACTATCTCAAATTCATGAGCATGGCCTTACCAGATGGCTACATTATGGACACAGTAGGACCATTCACTGGCAGCGAAAATGATGCTACAATTACAAAAAAAAGTCATGGACAAGCTAGTTACTTGGCTACAACCAGACGCCAACGTTGTCGTTGACCGAGGTTTTAGAGATGTCCTACCAGTTCTCGAAGTCTCTGGCCTCAATGCTAGCATGCCGTCATACCTGAAGCCCAGTCAAAGTCAACATTATGACGTCCAAGCAAATCTTGACAGAACTA
>NW_018407257.1:183852-185418 GCF_002113885.1 Mizuhopecten yessoensis | reverse complement strand
ATCCCTATACATGTACACCACTACTGATATCCCTATACATTTACAACACTACTGATATCCCATTTATTAGTTGAATTCCTCGCTGTTTGGAACTACAATCAAGGTCTAATCATTAGAAAAACATTAAAAATTTCAACTTATAAATTAAAGCAAAACTATTAACAGTTTGAGAGTATTGAAATGTTCCAGGGTCATTTTAACACCTAAACACATAAACTACAGTGCATAAATACATATGAAACATATTTTTCTTAACATTAATCCAGCATACTATTTCTAGACGCATGGAAAGATAAAGTGTTTTTCTTCTGCCCACACAACTCCAACAACCCAGGTGGAGTATAAATTGGTCTGGGGTGGGTGTTGTAGTATCTGTGCTGTATCATTCAAGTGAGGTGGCACTATCAAATAATGATACCGTTGGAAGCAGATTTTGTTTACAAGATTCTTATTTTAAGTCGGTAAATTCCTCCTCCAAGTCGGACAATTATAGGGTGTATGATGTTTCCTATAAAGCCCATAAACTAACCTTTGACCCCAGTTTTATGGTCATTAGTAATCAGTAGAGTTAAAATAACATACAATATCTAAACAAAATAGCAATAAGAAGTTTTGAAATCAGAATGATTGAGAACTTTCCCAAATCCTCAAAACAATAGCGATGTCTTAGAAAACAGTTAAATAGACATTGTCTTAAAAGTCAGTAAAATAGACATTGTCTTAGAAGTCAGTAAAATAGACATTGTCTTAAAGTCAGTGAAATAGCCATTGTCTTAGATGTCAGTAAAATAGACATTGTCTTAGAAGTCAGTAAAATAGACATTGTCTTAGATGTCAGTAAATTTAAAATTGCCATTGTCTTAGATGTCAGTAAAATAGACATTGTCTTAAAAGTCAGTAAAATAGTCATTGTCTTAGAAGTCAGTATAATAGACATTGTCTTAGATGTCAGTAAAATGTAGTGAAGGGGGGAGATGCTTGTGTGGCAGATTTAGATTGTACATAGGATTACAGTCACCCTGTAGCATCTATGGGCAAAGCACACTACCCTCTTTTCTGTTACAAAAGGTGTCTGTCAGGCCCTCCCTGTGGTGACAGGGAGTTATAACCTGGGTTGTGGTGTTCGAAGGCGATCACATTTAAAAAGGGGGGAGTAGTGTGGCAGATCTTAATTATACATAGGATTGTGCCCTCTAGCTTCGTGCTAGAGGGAATTTCCCTTTAGCTCAGTGGAAGAGCGTCTGACTAGGAAGTATGTGATAGTGCGTTCGATCCCTGGTGAAAGCACACTATTCTCTTTCCTGTTACACTTAGACCAGAAAATAGATGGATGCACTTTATAAAAAGAAAACATGTTGCGCAGAACAAATTTTAATTAGGGTGGATTTGAGTGTTTTCTTTGCAGTATCTCTGACATTTATTTACTTGGTTGCTTTAATTTCCTTAAAAAATATAATTCTCATTACAGAGGAAACAACATACGACTTACAGAAAGCTTTTCTCCTGGGAAAGTCTGCATGATGGCCTCAATACACCGAAGAACACGGCTTTCCTGAGAACACAGGG
>NW_018407257.1:138614-182569 GCF_002113885.1 Mizuhopecten yessoensis | reverse complement strand
ACAGGGTAGATATCAGATTCAGGAGTTACAGGAAGCTGTTTTCCTGAGTACACAGGGTAGATATCAGATTCAGGAGTTACAGGAAGCTGTTTTCCTGAGTACACAGGGTAGATATCAGATTCAGGAGTTACAGGAAGCTGTTTTCCTGAGTACACAGGGTAGATATCAGATTCAGGAGTTACAGGAAGCTGTTTTCCTGAGTACACAGGGTAGATATCAGATTCAGGAGTTACAGGAAGCTGTTTTCCTGAGAACACAGGGTAGATATCAGATTCAGGAGTTACAGGAAAGGGTTTTCCCTACAAAGGCAGCACAGATATCAGGATTCAGGAGTTACATGAAGCTGTTTTCCTTATAATGGGAGCAGGGTAAATACAAGAGGGAATTCTAGTCATAGTGCATTGCTGTAATTGCACTAAAAATAGATAATTCCTAGTCAATATGTGTATTCATATACTTACAATGATTCAGTAAAGGAGAAATAAGTGAAATTTCCACTTGACAATGTATAATTGTGAAAACATTTTTTTTATTATATATAAATTTGTATGAAACACTGTGATGTAATGATGCTTGACTATTTTTTTTAATACAGTTGAATCAAATTTAAATTAAAAAGTAGATAAAAGATTGCTTTCTATGCCCTCCTACCAGCTACCTTTATGACATGACGTCATGTCATTATAATCAGTGTGTCATTCTATTGTCATTATTGTGATGTCATAATCACCGAAAATAGAAATATTTTTTAGGAGAAGGGTAAGATTTAAAGATTACTCTCAACATTATGCAATCATTACTAGGGAACCTCCAATGGCCGCTGTTCATGTTTCATAACTGTATTGGTGGAAGCAATATGGAATGGTTAGTAATGGTTACGTCACGGATGGCAACCACATAGGAGCATGCTTAAGATGGGAGGTTAGTGGTACCTCTTGTCAAACCCTGTTTGGTTGCGGGGGTGAAGCCTGATGTGAATAGTTTAATTGACTGATGCGGTACTTAATCTTTTTCAATGTCAAGGGATAATCCCGGGGCCAATCAGTCTCATTGCTGGTCCCCAGAACATTAGGAGTCACGGTAGTCTAGTGGGACGCTGGGCTCATGACCGAAGGGTTGCGGATTCGAGTCACAGCACTACACTGTGTTGTATCTTTGAGCAAGATACTTTACTCTACTTGTTCCAGTCTACTCAGCTGTAAATGAGTACGTGGTTGGGCAGTGCTAGAATTGGTGATTGCCAGCTGTGAGCGTCAAAATGGCAGCCCCATGGAGTTGAAAAAGATATTGGCAAAGTCCTATAACCAGGGATAATAATTTGTAAACCGCTTTGACAGGACCTAGGAACTTGGTTGTGATAAAGTGGTATATAAGAACCTCAAATTATTACTATTATTATGTTCAGAAACTTGAGCAGAGATTTTGAAGTAGAAATCCTACAAACTGTGTCCCTGCAGTGCTGTTTGGTCGGAGTTCTTAGATGTCTCTTTTTTCTTATACAATAGGATACAATAGGATAAATAATGGATGCAGGCAGACACTCTGCCTCTATATCCATATCTTAATATATTTTTAATGTATTTAGAAAATATTAATCATAAGTTGTCATTTCCTGAGATTTCTTTATGGATGGCCAAATGATTGTATTTCAGTTCAATGGGAAAGTGCTCCCTCCAACTCAAACAGATTTATTTGCAGTTTTCCTTGTCAAAGATTATCAGACTTTTTCATGCCCCGAGGGGTGTAGGATAGGGAAATTCCACCTGAGGGTTTTGCCAAATTTGAAAATCCTGAGGGTGGAATTTCCCTATTTTTTCTTACACCCTTGGGCAAGAAAGAGTAGTTTCCTCTCATTCCAACTACCAAAATAAGCTCAGAAACAAGGAAAATGCATTTGGACTAGTGGCCGCCATTTTGAAAATATCAATTTTCCCCCCGAGCTTTTTAAACAAAGATTTAGCATACCCCATATCAGCAAACAGAGTTTTCACAGAAAAACAAATCACATCTTTCTAACGTATACGGTAAATATATCGTAAAAAGTTTCAATTTCATCATTCCGCATTGCGGCATCGGAGAGTTCCAAATTTGTGACGTCATGTCATTGTTGAGCCATTGTGACGTCTTGTCACGTAAAAATGGGGTGTAAGATAGAAATTTCTGACACCCCTTTCTTACCCTGGACAGCTCTATCTTACGCCCCTTACTTACGCTGGACAGCTCTATCTTACACCCCTTACTTAGTCTGTACAGCTCTATCTTACACCCCTTACTTACCCTGGACAGCCCTATCTTACACCCCTTACTTCCCCTGGACAGCCCTATCCTACACCCCTTACTTACCCTGGACAGCTCTATCGAACACCCCTTACTTACCCTGGACAGCTCTATCGTACACCCCTTACTTACCCTGGACAGCTCTATCGAACACCCCTTACTTACCCTGGACAGCTCTATCTTACACCTCTTACTTACCCTGGACAGCTCTATCTTACACCTCTTACTTACCCTGGACAGCTCTATCTTACACCTCTTACTTACCCTGGACAGCTCTATCTTACACCTCTTACTTACCCTGGACAGCTCTATCTTACACCTCTTACTTACCCTGGACAGCTCTATCTTACACCTCTTACTTACCCTGGACAGCTCTATCTTACACCCCTGTCTTACTCTGGACAGCTCTATCGTACACCCCTTTCTTACCCTGGACAGCTCTATCTTACACCCTTTTCTTACCCTGGACAGCTCTATCTTACACCCTTTTCTTACCCTGGACAGCTCTATCTTACACCCTTTTCTTACCCTGGACAGCTCTATCTTACACCCCTGTCTTACTCTGGACAGCTCTATCGTACACCCCTTTCTTACCCTGGACAGCTCTATCTTACACACACGGAAATGAGAGAATATCAGTTACTTCCCCTGCACACGCTAGGGTGTTGACAGGTCAATCTCCCTGAACAGAAACTTTTCATGATTTGGAAATCACAGTGAAACCAGTAGAATGTCACCAATTTTAAGCTCACCTGCCCTTTGGGCAGGTGAGCTAAAAATTGTTATGTTATGGTGTGGCGTCTGTCGTCTGTCCGTCGTCCATCGTCCGTCTGTCTGGCGTCAACTTTTTGCTTTAAACAACTTCTTTTCGGTAACCAAAAGGCCTAGGAAAATGATATTTGGCCAGTAGCATGCTGGGATCAAGGGCTACCAAGTTTGTTCAAATAAATGACTTTGACCCCTTTTCAAGGTCACAGGGGTCAAATATGTTAAAATCTTCAAACAACTTCTCAATAACCAAAAGGCCCAGGGTACTGATATTTGGCCTGTAGCATGCTTGGATGAAGGGCTACCAAGTTTGTTCAAATCAATGACCTTGACCAACTTTCAAGGTCACAGGGGTCAAATGTCTTAAAATCTTCAAACAACTTCTTCTCAATAACCAAAAGGCCCAGGGTACTGATATTGGGTCTGTAGCATGCTTGGAAGTTTGTTCAAATGAATGACCTTGACCCACGTTCAACCTAATGTCCTTGTTCAACATTCATTGTCACAGGCGTGATATTTTTAAATCTTTTAATAGGTTCTTATGAATCAAACACTGATATTCTGCCTGTAGCTGTATTTTAGTCCCCTTTTAAGATTACAAGTGTGAAATTAATACCAGGTGAGCGATGCAGGCCCATTGGGCCTCTTGTTCTTAATCAAATGATGCCAAATTATACAAGAAGCTGGATGGATGATGAAGAAAGCGTTCCAGAAATGTGTTGGGGCTTTTTTACGTCAGAATGTATTTTTATGAATATGTGCCATACTTTGGAAAACATTTTAGTTTTCTAAGTAATGCATTGTTATATGAGAGTTAACAAAATATTGTGTTGTTTTAACTGTTGTTTTTAGAGTCAATGGACAGACATTGCCTTTTTAGATTAGAATATGAACAATTGACTTTAAACGTTTATGTACAGAAAGGTGAAGATCTTATATTAGACTTATACTTTTGTATTTTATAAGTGCCGGTATTATTGCCGGTAAAATACGGTATATCTATTCTATAAAGATTTCTTTGATGATGTTTATAGATGGGGGTTTTGGGGGAGTATTTTTTCATTATTTAATTTGAAAGATCTCAACTGAAACGATGATATATATACAATTTGACTTATATTTTAACCCTGTAACCACTGTAGGCCATAATGGACTCATCCAGATCAATACATGGTAGAGTCTAGTAAGTTACATAGGGGTGAAAGGGTTAAAGACTGTCTCTGATAAGGAATTTTTAAATCCTTGTTCCAATTTCTAGACAAAGTTTTAACTTGGGTTTGATGCTTTAACTGTTACTAGTGATACGTATTGTTTTGTGACAACAGTATCGTGATGTTAATGTATCTTTGCAGCCCTACGGTTTTGTGATGCAAGGTCCAGGGTACAAATCATAGTCTGGTGCAGTCTTATGATTATTTTTGATATACTTTTGACGATTGTTGAATCTTTTAAAGTCCAGCAAGGTAGGGGTTTCTCTTCAAAAACTATTCTCATGTTGGTTAAAGCAATTCCTTATTCATAGCTGTGACAATTCTTGGCAGTGGTATGGTGAGTCTTAATGTTATGAAAAATCATCTGTATTTCCATCACACAATGTCTCTCAGATAAGACCTATTTGAAATATTTATGGAATTCTGCCAGACTGAAGGAACACTTGTGTAATGGCAGTACTGGATCTGAATGACCAGCAGATTCCAGAAAGGTTAAAAGTTTATTGAAATATCTACACATCTTATTATCCCCTCGCAATGAAAGCATGTTACACTCTTTGTCATCGCTCTAGTGACTTCACTCTTCAATCGAATTTTATGAAATTTCATACTGTTACAAGTGTTTGGTATGGCCATGCCATGATCAAATTCTCGTTTCGGGTTTCTACGTTGAAGGTCAAGGTCACCGTTACTATTAATTCATTTCCTCATTCATGTGTCAATCAATGAGTGAATGCCAGGGGATTTGTATCACTTGTGATGCCTTGTTAGGTTATGCATGTTTTCCTGATTCTGACTGACCATCACATTTCCGGGACAGTAACTACCTACTGGGTTTATTAGCGGTCATGTAATTTGGCCAAACTCTGTATGTGCACATGTAAGTGCTAATTAGGCCAAGTTAAAAGTTGATCCAAATACATGCATATTTAATCAGGTTGAATTGCAGGTACTTCTTCATCCCTGTTTTGCCAATACATTCTGAATAATGATTCTTGTAAACTTTAGGAATGCATGGATTATGGAAATGTTAATTATGGCCAAGTTTTAATATAAACCAGAACGTGTGCATTTTTATTACAATAAGGACAGTTACTCAATATTGTTTTTACTGTACTTATGTTTGAATTTACAACCAGGATCCAAACTCCTGGGCTGAGTTTGAAGATGACTGTTATTTGTGTTGTTGTGGTCACAAGTAATTCCTCAGTACTTTGATTTGTTGTCAAATTCTGAACAATGAAAAACGTCAAGAAAACTCCATTGGGTAGCAGTGTACAGTAGCATACGATGGCCATAGGGTAGCAGTGTACAGTAGTGTACGGTGGCCATAGGGTAGCAGTGTACAGTAGTGTACGATGGCCATAGGGTAGCAGTGTACAGTAGTGTACGATGGCCATAGGGTAGCAGTGTACAGTAGTGTACGATGGCCATAGGGTAGCAGTGTACAGTAGTGTACGATGGCCATAGGGTAGCAGTGTACAGTAGTGTACGATGGCCATAGGGTAGCAGTGTACAGTAGTGTACGATGGCCATAGGGTAGCAGTGTACAGTAGTGTACGATGGCCATAGGGTAGCAGTGTACAGTAGTGTACGATGGCCATAGGGTAGCAGTGTACAGTAGTGTACGATGGCCATAGGGTAGCAGTGTACAGTAGTGTACGATGGCCATAGGGTAGCAGTGTACAGTAGTGTACGATGGCCATAGGGTAGCAGTGTACAGTAGTGTACGATGGCCATAGGGAGCAGTGTACAGTAGTTTACGATGGCCATAGGGTAGCAGTGTACAGTAGTGTACGATGGCCATAGGCAGCAGGGTACAGGAGTTTACGATGGCCATAGGGTAGCAGTGTACAGTAGCTTACGATGGCCATAGGGTAGCAGTGTACAGTAGTGTACGCTGGCCATAGGGTAGCAGTGTACAGTAGTGTACGATGGCCATAGGGTAGCAGTGTACAGTAGCGTACGGTGGCCATGGGTGAATTTTTTGTACAATGAATAACCCCTGTAGTATTACATGTATCAAAATTCAAAAAAAAAATCAGCATTTAAAATCGGCATATGCTTGATGAAGTGGACTATGTGGGCTTCATAATTAAAAAAAAAATGAATTTGGTTTGAGACTACAGTTTTGGGCATTTACGAATCTGTGTCTACACAACAAGAGCTAGCTTTACATGTGGTCTATTTTTGTACTCAGCACATGTGTAAATATTGTAAAAAAATACATCTGAACGACCTATGCTAAAACGAAACATGAGTATTTCTGTTGTTGAGTAGGTGATATTTAATTTAAGACAGGTTTTTAAGAAAATAATGACTACTTGCAGGGTCAAATTTTGGGCTGGATGAATCCACTATCCATGTTTACCTGAGACATGCCCTTTGTTTTCAGGATCAGAGGCCATTTGATGATGATAATGATTTGAAATAAGAAATACAATCAAAGAACTAGTCCCAAAACAGTAATGTAAATGATCGGAAAACTAGCTCAGGATTAACTTTTATCAAGTTTGCCTGAATAATTTGAATTTATTTATCCCTTTTTAATACATGTACAAAAATTATAACATTTACATGTAAAACAAATCATGTTCGGGCCGGATTGTGTTCAATCATTCACCCCTGAAGACACATTTGAACTACTCCGATTCAAAGGCTGGTTAATTAAGTTAAGTTCATTACGAAATTTCAGGTGTGAATGAGATAAAATATCATAGTCACAATATATACAGTACACGCGGTCTAAACCAGCTTCTTACCTTTCTGGAATTTTGAAATAACCTTCAAATAACTTTCCTCATATAATGAGAATGTACAAGTACTTGCACAGCTAAATCAGCCAATCAGCAAGTTTTGAACCTAAGCTTTTAGCTTAAAAGTTAAGTAATAACAACAGGAAATGATTTACCTGTACTTGTGCGAGTCCTATAACAAGTAGACCCTGTACAATCCAGAACTTCCTACAATGACCAGATTATGTGGCCGGTTTAAAAAGGGAATACTGTATACTTATTAAAGTTTTTTTGCCAGACATTTCTACATTGTATTTTATGATCAGCTGATAAATGTTTATATATTTTTATTTGCTTACATATGTTTGTTTATAATAGTCACAATGTAGAGAATTTATATATATATATATTTTAAAGTGTATCAATGACGTTTTCCTCAACCAATCTTTGAGAAGATATTTCAAATTTAATCACCATGGCAATAGAATCAGCCTATTGACGTATCGGGATTCTGTTACGTTTTTAATATTTATTAAAACTGAAATGAAATCCTTGAAAATTCTTCAAATACTCAAGATTAGAAATGGTCCCAATTGTTAATTTTACTTAAAAATATGAACAAATTCGCTTAAAAATTGAAGGGGGAAAATTAATTTAAAAACTGTGTGTGATATATCATTAAAAATTAATTTTAAAAAATGATGGTTTAGTTCGGTGATAGGCTTCACTCTGAGTTTCAGCTCACATGACCAAAGAACATGGGGAGCGAATGATGCTGTTTTTGTGTGGGTTATGCTACTTTTGTTGCTATCTAGAATGCTGGAGAAATTTCATAATTTCATGTATCAAATGCAATCTTACTGTTCGTAAGAAGTTCCAGTTATTGAAGATTTCTATTGGGGATGTATGATGGAAAGAGCCAGTGAATTTCAGGCAGAATTAGAGAGTGCGCGGGTGGGAGAATGAGAGAGTGCACGGGCGGGAGAATGAGAGAGTGCGCGGGTGGGAGAATGAGAGAGTGCACGGGCGGGAGAATGAGAGAGTGTACGGGTGGGAGAATGAGAGAGTGCGCAGGTGGGAGAATGAGAGAGTGCGCGGATGGGAGAATGAGAGAATGTGTGGGTGGGAGAATGAGAGAGTGCGCGGTGGGAGAATGAGAGAGTGCGCGGGTGGGAGAATGAGAGAGTGCGCGGTGGGAGAATGAGAGAGTGCGCGGGTGGGAGAATGAGAGAGTGCGCGGGTGGGAGAATGAGAGAGTGCGCGGGTGGGAGAATGAGAGAGTGCGCGGATGGGAGAATGAGAGAATGTGTGGGTGGGAGAATGAGAGAGTGCGCGGTGGGAGAATGAGAGAGTGCGCGGGTGGGAGAATGAGAGAGTGCGCGGTGGGAGAATGAGAGAGTGCGCGGGTGGGAGAATGAGAGAGTGCGCGGTGGGAGAATGAGAGAGTGCGCGGGTGGGAGAATGAGAGAGTGCGCGGTGGGAGAATGAGAGAGTGCGCGGGTGGGAGAATGAGAGAGTGCGCGGTGGGAGAATGAGAGAGTGCGCGGGTGGGAGAATGAGAGAGTGCGCGGTGGGAGAATGAGAGAGTGCGCGGGTGGGAGAATGAGAGAGTGCGCGGTGGGAGAATGAGAGAGTGTGCGGGTGGGAGAATGAGAGAGTGCGCGGTGGGAGAATGAGAGAGTGTGCGGGTGGGAGAATGAGAGAGTGCGCGGTGGGAGAATGAGAGAGTGTGCGGGTGGGAGAATGAGAGAGTGCGCGGTGGGAGAATGAGAGAGTGTGCGGGTGGGAGAATGAGAGAGTGCGCGGTGGGAGAATGAGAGAGTGTGCGGGTGGGAGAATGAGAGAGTGCGCGGTGGGAGAATGAGAGAGTGTGCGGGTGGGAGAATGAGAGAGTGCGCGGTGGGAGAATGAGAGAGTGTGCGGGTGGGAGAATGAGAGAGTGCGCGGTGGGAGAATGAGAGAGTGTGCGGGTGGGAGAATGAGAGAGTGCGCGGTGGGAGAATGAGAGAGTGTGCGGGTGGGAGAATGAGAGAGTGCGCGGTGGGAGAATGAGAGAGTGTGCGGGTGGGAAAATGAGAGAGTGCGCGGTGGGAGAATGAGAGAGTGTGCGGGTGGGAGAATGAGAGAGTGCGCGGTGGGAGAATGAGAGAGTGCGCGGTGGGAGAATGAGAGAGTGTGCGGGTTGGAAAACGCAGTTGTAGACTTACCATATATATTACATTAACGTAATTTGAAGTTGTATAAAATAGTGGTCGACCTTATGTACGGGGTTATTACAACAAGTTCAACACGGTTCTCTCGATTCGTGAAAATAAAATGGTTTCCTGGAAAAAGATGGAAAAAGCTAAAGAATTGTTGTTGTCTTTTTATATATATATTTTGAACCCGCACAAATCAATATAAAGACGGAGGTATTCGTAAGAAAGGCATCAGGCGTAGGGTATTTTATGTGCCCTACCTTCTGTCTAAACCAAATTCTGACTTTCTTGGCACCTATAATCACTGATGAGTCATTAAGGGACACAAACAGCTGAATTGTGTAGTGTACTTCATGTTTAGCTCTCCTGCCCAAAGGGCAAGTGAGCTTATGCCATGGTGCAGCGTCTGTCGTTGATCCGTCTGTCAACTTTCCTTTAAAACACTACTTGTCCTGAATGGCTTAGTAGACCATCGCTGGGCCAAGGTCATTCAATTTTGTATAAATGATAGGTGTGCCCCCCCCCCCCTAGGAGAACAAAAGGGGAAATAGGGGTAAAGCCTTCAAAATCCTTCTACCATAGGGATTGAGGGATTTTATCCTTAATTAGTCTGAAGCATCCTTTTTCCAAGGGGACTCAATTTTGTATAAACGGTGTGTGTAGCCCTCCTGGGGGCAGAGGGTTTGGGCCCAAAAAGGGGAAAAGAGGAAAACGTTGAAAATCCTTCTACTACCATGGGTATTAAGGGATTTCATCCCAATTCGGTCTGGAGCATCCTTAGGCCAAGGGGACTCAATTTTGTAAAAACAGGGGGGGGGGGGGCAGAGTGGCGGGGCCAAATAGGGTAAACAGTGGGTTAACCTTTACAATCCTTCTTCTACCATAGGGATTATGGGATTTTATCCCAATTTTGTCTCTATCAAGTTGTTTAGTAGTGCCTGTTACTGTTAGGGTGTATCCATTAAAACAGGATCGGCTACCAGGCCTGCCATTTTGGATTTTGACATTTGAAGTTTGTTCTAGCAATATCTCCAGAAATACTGCATGAATCTTTCTGAAATTTCATATGTTACTACCATGGTGTGCTATTTCTGTACCTCATATAAAGTACTTTAAACATATCTAGGTGAGCGATACAGGCCCTCTGGGCCTCTTGTTGGTATACTGTATCTTTACCAAATTTTATAGATGCAATATCATGTGTGTGCCTCACGTTCAACTTTAATTTTAATAAAGAATGTGGTAGACTCTGCTGGTGGTTTCTTATATGACCCGAGGTTGGCTGCAACCAGAAACATATAAAGCCATATACATCTCTGAGACAACCCCGATAGCCACAGATATCTCCGTCGAGTGGTGACAGGGTTCATAATACTTAGTATGCATACTTTAATCAGTTTTGGCAACCCTTCCTCATCCTTTCTGTGTCTAGGTTAAACCCAATTCAACCAGTTTTGGCCCCTTGCTTCATCGATGAGTCCTACAAGAACGAAACGGCTGTAACGTGCAGTGAACTTGTTTTGGCGCCCACCCCTCCTCCTCCTCTCTGTCTAGGTTAAACCCAATTCCACATTTTTGGCAAAAGAAAGCAATACTTAAATTTGTGTTTGTAATTTAAACTGGATCTCTTGTCTTGTAGGATAGACGAAGAATGATCAGGACAAGTAAGTAAAATCTGACTAAACGAACGGCAAAAGGATAAGATCTCTACTCTCTAAAACTGTTACTAGGGGCTGCATCTCCGGCCTTGGTCAAGCCTTTGACGGTATTATACAACAAAACGTTCATTGAAGGAAAGCTACATAACCAATGGAAAAATACGATCGTAAGACAAATACTTAAAAAATGATAAAAAAAGGAACCAGGAAACTATAGACCAATATTATAAGCTTTACTTCAGTCCCGTGCAAAATTCTCCAACGGATCATAAGAAATGAAATATTAGATCATATGAGCAGGAATCACGCCAACATGGCTTTAGACCTATACGGTCATGTACTACTTAGCTCATTGAAGTCTTCGAAGATTGGACACAAACCTTAAGCTTAGATCAAGGTAAACATATCGACGTGATCTACATGGATTTTGCCAAAGCCTGCGACATGGGGTCTCATCGCCTGCTACTATATCATACTCAAAAATCTCCAACAAAGAAGATCGTAAACTTCTCCAGGACGACATATGTAAATGGACCTACGACTGGTTAATGAAATTAAACACACAAATATAAGTGTAAACACATGGAAGTTGGAAAATTCAGGGGAAGTAACCACATCTACAATCTTCATTTTCCTGATGATACAATTAGATAGAGAAAGTCGAAAACGAGAAGGACCTTGGCTTCACTATAGACAATAAGTTGCAATACAGCAGTTACAAAAGCTAACAGAATCCTTGGCACTATCTTCCGTACTTTCCTTATATGGACATAGACATGTTTACACTACTTAAGAGTATGGAACACCTATATGGTCTCCAATCTTCATCAAAGACAAAATCTCCATTGAAAATGTACAAAGGAGGTTCACAAAACGAATCAAAAATAGATCAAACCTACCATACAATGAAAGGTTACGAAATCAGGACTACCTACACTCGAGTATGTAGAAGGGAGAAAGCAGATCTCATCGAAATCTACAAAATCCTAAATAACATCGACCTCGTTGACCATGAACATATGTTTATACGGGGATCACGGGGCATCCAAAAATGCAAGAAACCGTTTCGTCTTGAAGTAAATAAAAACGTTTTCAATAACCGAACAATAACAACATGGAACAGTCTACCGGAAGTGATTGCCACAGCACTGAACCTTAACAGCTTCAAAACATTACTGAACAACCATTACATTATCAACAGGTCCAAATTCCTGGCCTCGTTTTACAATTAATACCACGGACACCACATGTGTTTTCAAATTATGTGTACTTTTATCGACCGTTTGGGAACAAATCAACAAGCGTAAACACGTGTGTTTATATCTAGAGGGGGAACTTTTATAACGTGTGAGCAACATAACCTATACCCTCACAACTCATCAATGGGTAAATAATGGACTTTTATCAATTTATGCGCAACCGGATGAACATTATTAAATAGTAAACGCCATACAAGCAAGACATCGTCAAAAGCTTACAACGATGTAGACTACAGCGAAAGAAACCTATATGTGACCTAGCTAATACTAGGCTAGATAAGTAAGCTTTTCCTGCTCAACTTAAAAAGGCGCAATTAAAATCTATTGATGATAAAGAGTTAGACGACCCGTTTTGTGAACAAAAATATCGTCCTGTTAGCGTCTTACCCACTTAATTCAAAATTTATTGAAGATTACTGAGCGAACAGTTCAGCAAATTCACAGTCTCCTTGGTATCATATGGCTGTCAAACAACTCTGCTTCGCATTGTTGAAGATTGAAAGATGTCTCATGATAACAATTTGTATGTAGCTGCTGTCTTGGTGGACTTATCAAATGTGTTTGACTGTTTGCCTAACGACCTGATGGTTACGAACTTGAAGCGTGTGGCCTATCAAAACATGCATGTATTCTTGTGGCTAGCTACATCAAAAATAGATTTCAAACGACAGTTTTTGTTGTAAATAGTGTATATTTTATTATGCTTGATCATATGAGTCTTTGACACAATATGTCATTAAATTAAAATAATGGCTATTTTTATCATCAACAAGTCACAATTGGAAACAGTACCAGTTCACGGCTAGGATAAAAAAAGGAGTATCCCAGGGCTCCATACTAGGCCCTTTGTTTTTCAATAAATGTTAATTAATGACACTGACTATTTTGTTAAGAAATCTACTATTTATAATTATGCTGATGACAATATCCTCTCATTCTGAAGTAAAAACAAAGATTTGCTGATCACAACTCTTAACTGAGAGTGAAGGCAAGATCCGTACTGACTTGAGTAACGTAGCAAATTATAGCAAATCCTGATATTTTCATGCAATATCGACAGGCATACGTGACTCAAGTCAGAACTGTCCAGTCTGTCTGCAATCTGATTAGAATACAGCTCCTCTCTACTATTGTTTGAGTTTATATGATAAATAATTTATGTTCGTTTAGAGGAGGGAACTAGAACATAGGATCACTTAACTTGGTTTTGAAGTAGACTACAAGCTTAACTGAGATAACCAGGGCCGCTTTCGTTTATCGCGATCCAAACGGTTGAACCGGTTAAACAAGAGTTGTTCGTTTATGAAATAAATTCGGACCTAGTAATCTGAGGCTCCTTTCAGGTGAACCATGACAAAGTCTTGCAAGGCCTGCTTAAACATATGCATGTCTGCCAGGATTTATACCCGAAAATGTTACTTTTAAAAACAGACAACCCGGTTGTTCCGCATAAACTAACAGGCACCTGAGGCTACTGTCCTGTGTAAAAGTACAGAGACCGAGGATTTTTTTGTCTAGTGTCGAGTCAAACTTCTCATGTTCAAATCTTTTGTTATATCAAACTTTATATAACTACAATGGTGATTACTCATCTGACACTTCTGTAGTAAAATAAACAGAGAGAAATCAGAGAAAGTTCAGTTCAGAGCATTAAGAATTGTATTATAATGAGTATGAGTCATCATGCGACTCTCTGCTAAATAAGACAAATCTCCCAACTCTTTGTTTGAACAGAATAAGATGTATTTTACTGGAAACTTTGAAATGCGTTATTGCTCATGTGTACATAAGGAGTTAAAGAGTTAAGTAAAATCATGGAATAATTTTACACGTTTTAGTGGTTTCGGTCAATTTTCGGTATCATTGAGGTGGCAATTTTTACCGAAAATTTATCGAAAACCCATTACTTTTAACATTTTTTTTTAAATTAGCTAAGGTCCAAATATAGCTGTAACAAATCTGTATGTAGGAGCTCTCTTAGATACACAGGTTTTATTCTGACTATTCCGTCTTTGCGTATTGCAGAGTTATCTGTGATCAGGTATTGATTGTTACGTCATTGGTTTGTGTGAGAAAATTACGTCGTTTTCTCAAAAATTGATGACGTTACTCTCACAAATGAATGACGTAACAATCAGTACCTGCTCACAAGAGCAGATAACTCTGCAATACGATTTTTTTATTCTCACAAATCAAAAAGGCCTAACACTTTATATACATGCAGTAAGTCATATTCACAGACCCTTATTAAAAATCGGAATATATATATGTAATTTAAATACATTGAACATGTACATGAGCTATTAAAAATGTACATTATGATGTTAATGTAGTCAGTAATGGCATATCATTTAAAGTTCATTTATATACCATGGACATGCGGAGCTGAATTTCTCTCCTACTAGTTGTGGGGAGGCATATGTTGCTATGGGTATGTACAAAAATCACAGTGAAACCGTATTTTACTGGTATATATGTGTAAAACCAAAAACCTAAGACCATAAAAACTACATAAACTTCATATAAAGTGAACTTTCTTAAAATTTTAATGTTGTTATAAAAAAGCTAGACTTGTTATAATCATTATCGCACTTTTCAGCTTCAATTAATGTATATAACATGTCTAGCGCATTCAATGTTATTAAATGTCACATCATCTATAAAGTTAATTTATCGATCAAGGTTTCTTAGCCTTTGTTTTCTTATTTATAATCTATTTAAATATTTTACTAGGGACTGTTACTATGATTCTAGTGGAAACCACTTCTATCTTTATTCGAGGTAGGAATTCATCTCAACAGCTAGTAGAGTAGGAGAGAAATAAACAAACTTTAAATTACGGGTCATTTCTCAGCACTCAGTTGGATCACAAAAGAGATTGACATTTTACAAGTCCAGTGAGCTATTTTTTGGAAGACATCAGCCTTAATGCATTATTTTTGGCAAAGTTAACCTGGCCATGTATTTTTGTAGAACCAATGTACAAGTTCAATATAAACAAATAACACTATTAATGTATAAGTTCCAATTTTTAATCGAGGTATATGAACATGACTTATCAGGGGTTTGAAATTTTAGGTGACTACATCATTTATTAGGGGGCTAGTTGAACCTTAACTTACTATATCAAAAAGTCCGCTCTAATGAATACGAAGATTATTCAGGTTAGCAATATTTCCGGTTGAAGCGAACGCGCCTACGGTACAACATTATATTGTACCGACTTTGACATGTGAGTTGAGCGTAAAGAGTTTAGACTAACGGAAAATGTAGTGACTTATCGTGTATTGTATGATACAGATGTTCTTGTATAACAGTAACAAATGTTCCGTTTTGGACATGATCCCCTAATACCCATTGCATAAACGATTGTCTAGTGAGTAGTGTGGTGTAACCAGCGTTCGAACCTGTGACCCTCCGAACTCTACAGTCGGTAGACAGCTGCAGGCGCTCTACCATTTGAACTACAACGATTGACCCATCAAGTTCTGCTACATTCCTCCCTCCTTTTTCTAAGTATTTAATCCGAAGACAACATACAACCCGGGTTCGGGTATCTTATTGCCAAATTTTCACACAGTTCTTAAAACAAGTTGGTCACAGGTACCAAATCGAGTTAACTACAACGTGGTACATATTTTGATTTGTAGCGGAACTGGACTGGGTCGATCATCGTCGACCAGGTAACTCTAGAGGGACGCTCTACCACTTGAACTACCGACCCAGTCAAGCTCCGCTGAAAATCAAAAGGCAGTAACTATAGAGTTTGCTGTGGTACTTTTTGTGCACTTCAAATTCAAATAAGCCAGCATTTTTATGAAATTATGTTACATAGAGAAAAAAAAAGAAAAAGAAAATTTGGGCAATTTGGCATTATTGTTTAAGATACAGTGCCTCAGAATGTAGCCAGAGTTTTCTCTGGCCCTGACATTTTGACAGATATACGTCTGGTGTGGGCCCGAGCGCGCCATACTAGGCCCAGTGGCAGTTTCAGAGTTTTTTGGGGGGCTTCAGGAACAACCACCCCACCCCCCCAACCTGAGATTTTTTTTTTAAAATCATGTGTTTTCACCAATATCCCCACATGGAACACACACACCCTGAAAATTGGGACCCCCCCCCCCCCCCCCTAAGTTATAGCGCTGGATAATTCCCTTTCTTTGTGCTGAATTTCATCATTTGTTGACTATAAACCAAGTCCGGAAAATTAATTCAAATGGGAAAATGATGTAACATGAAAAACAGGTTAAATATTTTTGCCTTCACAATCGGAAAGCATTTTAAATAACTAAGATATTTTACATGCATGGTATCTGTTTTCTTATGCATTGATAACCACTGTCAGTCACCTCGAGTGACCAGCCCTTAGTACTTGTGTTGTATATATTTCAGATATCCATACGCCATGTTGAGCCGGTGCAAAATGCCGTGGGTATTGTATCGACTTGCGACCAGCCCCACACTGCAAACTCAAAGACATGGCAGGGTAAAACAACATATGTATTTGTTAGGGGTGTCACAATATGCTAAGAGTGTATCACAATATATTGTCATAGGAAAGTGGTGCTCGAGTTTATAATAAGTTGTCAGAATGTTATGAAACTTAATCGCATATAATATGAATAACATAGATTTAAGATTTTTGTCAAACATACCATCAATTACAAAATTTGAACTATTAAAAGCCCGCTTTATGCTAATTGGCATATCTGTTAGAATTTGTAGTAAGTTGCAAAGTTAAAACACCAAGCAGATACATAAAAATATGCTTTTGAAAAATATTGTGATACAGCAATATTTCATCTCTGTATTGTGGTACGATACGATATGCCTGTGTATTGCGATATACCTATTTTCTGATATATTGTGACAGCCCTAGTATTTGTGTTGTTATGTACGTGTATATATCAGTGGGTATTCATCTACCAGACTTCAACATCTGATATATCAGAATCCTAGGTCAGTCGGCCTCGGAAACCCCCAATGAGGGAGATCTCCCTCATTCCACATTTCAGCAAAGGCAGAAAGTGTGTGAAACACAAATGAAACTGCTTTACTCAATTTATCTTTCACTTCTTAGTATCAAAATAGGCATTAATTGGTTCAGACACCTATTATGATCGTTACACACATGTACACCTTGCAGTAACTAGGGGATCACAGGATGTAGATTTTGAGCTTTTGTGATTTTTGACTTGAATGAGGGAGTTTGAGGGAGATTGGTAATTCTTGGTACATTGAACAACTACATTTTCGTAATAGTATGGGGAAAACGCACTGAGATGTCGAAACGTAATTAAGTTGATCTGGCGATTCTCTGGCATAGGATTTTGGCTAAACTTTCTTTTTTATCCGTTATATATTTAATAATACTTTTCAGATAAACTCGGGTCACAACACATTATGTATCAACTGTATCTTTTATAAATGTTTGTCATAAATAAATTTGTTGATCGTCATTTGTCTTAGAATTTCGTGTACCAAGGGAGATAATCTAAGATGGCGGTCTACCAGAATCTTTGATCTTTTCCTGAAAAAAACCTTGAAATTTCTTATACCTGTGTATTTTACGCACCCCCCACTTTGGGTATTAAATTTCTGGAAAAAAAGTAAAAAAGTGTGCAAATTACATGGGTTTTTACTGTATATGCCCGCGTCTTAAAATGGGGGGGGGGGATATAGAGTTGCCCATGTCCGTCCTGTCCCGATTCAATGTAAACACTTAGCAACTTCATTCTTTGACAGTTTTTGATCAAACTTTATACAAACGTACAACCCTCCATAAAATGGGGGGTGGGGGCATATAGTGTTGCCCATATCCGTCCCGTCCCGCTCAATCGCGTCCCGATTCAATGTAAACACTTAGCAACTTCATTCTTTGACAGATTTTGGTCAAATTTTATACAAAGGTCAAGTATGAGTATACTTCGAACATCGTTGTGTTTCAGGGATCAGCAACTTCATCTTTGACAGATTTTGGTCAAAATTTATTCAAAAGTCAAGTATGAGTATACTTCAGACATCGTTGTGTTTCAGGGATCCAAGGTCAAGGCCAAGGTCACACTTGCTATATATAGAAAATCATCAACTGATTCAATTTAAACACTTTTTAAAGCAACTTCATTCAATATGTTATGGAGATGGTAATAACATACAGAAAAAACATATGAATATTAAAATCAACTTATCAACTTTAAGTGTAGTACCTTGTGTGTGGGCATGTTTCAGGGTATCAAGATCAAAGTGGTTGTAACTTTTTATAGAACACTGAAACTAATTTCACATGGCAGCGGGGGCGTTTATGTCTTACAAACATTTTCTAGTTTATTAAAGGAGGGGTGGTTGACAGCTATTTGAGAATTAGCCTTAACTATTGGTATTTCTTCTCCCAATGTTTATGAAAATAAATATAAATGATAATTAATCTAATTTTGTTAAATCCATTCCTAGTAAGAGATATTTCGGCCCTTAATTAACTTAGCCTCACAAAACCTTGTCCAGTTTAATCTAAAAGTACACGGTGAAATTTTCTAATTTTGACCAGCATGAAGCTGTACACTGTTATGTGTCATTGAACCATATTTGAATTAAGAGTTACGGCCCTTGAAGTAATGTTTTTTTTCTGTAGAGAATTTTGTCTAGTCCACTACACAACTGATTTTAATGAAACTTTTTATACAATGAAATTATTAGATCATAAGTTACTATTTTCTTTGATTTAGATAATGGAACTGAGACAGTTCTGTTGGACAAGACAATGTTTGCTGGCAAGGCAGCGTTCTACCGAGTCAAAACCCAATACTCAAAGTCATCGAAACCCTTCAAACAACCTGCATCCAAGACGTGAGAAAAAAGTTTACCAGAATATTCATCCAAGTGCATATAAAGTGGAGTCTTCCAACTCGTCTCGGCGTACAGAGACACCATTTCCCAATCAACCGACGCCAGATATTGAAGAGGCCGCATTTGACGATGCATACTTTAAAAACCTGCGCATAGCAGATAAGGTTCCAGCAAGCCACTCGCTTATCTATATGGATTCTCATCAGCGTTTTACTTTGACCATCTTTACAGGAGCGAAAACTGTCTTCAGTGTTTTACAAATGATGGTAGTACGTTCTTTGTATGAACAATGGCAAGGAATGACCAGCTTAGGTCTCGAAACTTCCTCCATAGCATCGGATCCCAGAACTGTACTCACAGCTCTTGCATCCGTATTTATTACAGTTGCCATAGTCCTACTACAGGTAGACAGCAGAAAACGTATCTTTCGAATTTATAAGGAAAAGACACAAGAAGACAAATATATTGCTATTAAATCGAACTGGGTTTTCTGGACGAAACATCATCCTTTTACTGGTGAGGAAGTGAAATATATTTCTGACTGGGATAAGTCTGTGTACGGTATAGTTGCCGGTAACTTTGCCATTAAAGGCAAAAGATACAGAATGGTTCCAACCTATTTCAAAGAGTTAAGCTTGTACAATGACTTGTGTGGATTTGGAAAAGATAGTTTTTTTAAATAAATGAAAAAAGATGCATTTTTTTTTTGTTTTTTTTATCAGGACATAATTATTAATATAGTGTATTTTAATGTCAACGCCATGAAATAGCAACGGGTAACATAGTGTTGCCTATTTCTATGTGTACATGTGTATCACACTTTAGCATCACCGCTCCATCACCTTCTATTTATTTTAGTAAAGGTTAACTCATTCACCCCTGGAATTTCATAATGAACTATTCCAACCTTTGAATTGGAGGAGTTCAAATGTGTCTTCAGGGGTGAATGAGTTATGGTATGCACCAAATCTGGTTGAAATGGAACCAATTTTAGGGGAGTTTTTGTACAGATACGAAGTGTGACATACAGACAGACACACCCAAATTAAAATCCTGAAGTTCTCTGAAACCTGGCCATGGGGATAAAAACTGTCTATGTTGTACTAGCTCAATTCTGCTCTCATTTGGATTAAACATTACATAAGGTTAATTACATGAAAATCAGAAAAACGTAACACTTCAGGGTCACAGTTAATAGCAATGTTTGTCATTTTTCTTTCGACGTTATTTTTCATCAGATTTTGACAAGACAGAAAAGTGGTCAGTTCTGAAAAATACCTTGAATGTGTCTGTAGATCTTGGTCCTGTTTATAAGGTCAAGGTCACTAACGATAAATATAGCATGTTTGTCATTGGTCCATCAGCCTCATTTTCAGTCAGATTTTAAGGAAACTTCACAAGTGTTAATACAATGATAATGGTTCATGTTGTGTGGTCCATAATACATAATCATAAATCAGAAGATGTCCTCGTGACTCGGTAAACAAGAGGCCCACTGCATCGCTCATCGGGTATATATCTTACATTTGTAACCTTAAAAGTGATCTTAAAGAAAGCTACAGGCAAACGATAAGTATTTATGACTATAAGTCGTTCTAAAGAACCAGTTAAAAGATTTTAAAACATTTGACCTCTGTGACCTTGAAAGTCAAACAAGGTCACATTAAACAAACTTTAAAACCCTTCATCTCAGCATGGAACTTGCAAATATCAAAACCCTAGACCTTTTGTTTATAGAGATGAAGTAATTTAAAGGTTCATGCATATTTACCAAATGTGACCTTGAAAGTGGGTCAATGTCATTAAAATGAAATACCTTGATAGCCCTTTTTCCAAGCATGCTCCTTGCCAAATATCAACATTCTGAGCCTTATTGTTATTCACAAGCCGTTTTAAGGTTCAAACATATTTGACCTTGTGACAAAAGTCAAGGTCATTCATTTGAACGGTAGCCCTTGATCCCAGCATGTAACTGGCCAAATATCATCATTATATGCCTTTTAGTTTTTCAGAAGTTGTTTTAAGATTTCAAACATGTTTGACCCCTGTACCCTTGAACATTCAATTGCATAAACTTGGTAGCCTTTCATGCCAGCAAGTTTATGGCCATACATCATCACCCTGGTCCTTTTGGTTATTCAGAAGTTGTTTAAGGGTTGTTTAAGACAATTAACCCCCGTGACCTTGAATATGACTACGGTCATTCATTTGAACAAATTAACTTTGTAGCCCTTCATCCTAGCATGCTACTGGCCAAATATCGTCACCCTGGACATTTTGGTTATTCAGAAGAATTTGTTTAAAGTGTTGAACATATTTGACCGTTGTGACATTGAGTATGGATGAAGATCATTTATTTGAACAATCTTGGTAGTATTTTCTAAGTGTTGACTCTTTAGGCAAGCTGAGTGCCAAGTGAACTATTAGTAAATAGTTGTCATTTTCGCCGAGTAAGATAAAAACATTTTATTTCAATTTGAATTTCGTTTTGAAAAGCGATGACCAACAGGTGGCATTTTGTCTGAAAATTACCAGGTTTGCTTAAAACAAAATTTCGAGGTTAAAGTAGTCCATCCCCTTTTGGCCGACATTCTGAACCATGACATCATATCAATGTGATATATGATGTCATTATCAACGATATTTTCCTTGACTTTAAACAAATATGAACAAAATCACAAAATAGGAAGTACATTTACTTCCTGTACAAGGAAGAATTTTTAATTTGCACTGGATTTTATGTTTATATTGAAAATTTCTTTTCCTGGTAAACGTCTCAGCATCCAATCCTCACTCTTAGTTTGTAGGACCAATCGATCCATTAATCAAAACAAAGACTTCCTTATGGGTTCCCCGACTCTCCCAAAGTACTACTGACCAAACCCCAAACATACTTGGAATTAATAAGAAGATATGACAGAACAAGTCTCACACTCATGGAGATGTTTTTATCGAAGACTTAGGGCATGGCCTTTCTGAAACTTTGAAGCAGCTGCATTCCTGAGCAAACACAACAGGTATGACATTTGTTCACCGTTAAAATCATAATTTGATCAATAATCTATTAAGGGACATCCGGGTAAATACGGACACTTTTCAAATGATGACTGCTAATACAAGCTCCTTGGAACAGTTAATCGACATGCTGTGTGCGATATATCATAGATATCATCTACGCACATGTTTCGTTAGACTGGCCCCCGTCTCGAAAATACTGAATTATTCTAAAAAGACATTTACTCTAATAATTTCGATTACATAGACGTCTGATTCGAAAGACTGGTCATGTTTGGAAAAGGTTTGTAACTTGACTGCGGGTCTAGGCTGCCTGTGAAACCACAAACTCAGCAGGACAATTAGCCATATCTCAGGAGCATTGATGGTATTCATAACCACAGACTGGCCAGCACCTTCTCCCTTTTCTCACTACAAACTGGTTGAACTAGTCAATAATGGGCCTTGAATTAGATATGGTACTTTTAGGTTGATCTTTTCTGTCATGTTTGTTACGACAGAATGTTGATGCAAACAAATACAATATAATGATGTTATGTATATTGTGGTTGTATTTTTAACTACTGTAATTACATTGTCATGCTTGCTACTGGGTATGACAAGAGGCCCAACGGGCCTGCATAGTTCACCTGGTATAAATCTCACACTTGTAACCTTAAAAGTGGACTAAAAATAAAGTTACAGGCAAAATAAGTGTCTTGACTTCAAGTCATTCAAAACACGTTTGACCCCTGTGACTTTGAAACTTTATATCTTTTCATCCACGAATGCAACTTGCCAAATATGACCAGCCTAGACCCTTGTTTATGGAGAAGTTGACTTAAAGATTTGTACACAATTGACCAGATGTGACCTTGAAAGTGTGTCAAAGTCATTCACGCAAACAAACTTTTCAAACCATTCATCCCAGTATGTTACTGGCTAAATATCATCACCCTGGACATTTTGGTTATTCAGAAGAATTTGTTTAAAAATTTGAACATATTTGACCGGTGTGACATTGAGTATGAGTGGAGATCATTTATTTGAACAATCTTGGTAGTGTTTGACACTTTAGGTTATCTGAGTGCCAAGTGAACTACATTTTCGCCGAGTAAGACAAAACCTGTTTCTAATTTGAATTACGATTTGAAAAGCGAATACCAACAGGTGGCATTTTGTCTGAAAATTACCAGGTTTGCTTAAAACAAAATTTCGAGGTTAAAGTAGTCCATACCCTTTTGGCCGACATTCTGAACCATGACATCATATCAATGTGATATATGATGTCATTATCAACGATATTTTCCTTGACTTTAAACAAATATGAACAAAATCACAAAATAGGAAGTACATTTACTTCCTGTACAAGGAAGAATTTTTAATTTGCACTGGATTTTATGTTTATATTGAAAATTTCTTTTCCTGGTAAACGTCTCAGCATCCAATCCTCACTCTTAGTTTGTAGGACCAATCGATCCATTAATCAAAACAAAGACTTCCTTATGGGTTCCCCGACTCTCCCAAAGTACTACTGACCAAACCCCAAACATACTTGGAATTAATAAGAAGATATGACAGAACAAGTCTCACACTCATGGAGATGTTTTTATCGAAGACTTAGGGCATGGCCTTTCTGAAACTTTGAAGCAGCTGCATTCCTGAGCAAACACAACAGGTATGACATTTGTTCACCGTTAAAATCATAATTTGATCAATAATCTATTAAGGGACATCCGGGTAAATACGGACACTTTTCAAATGATGACTGCTAATACAAGCTCCTTGGAACAGTTAATCGACATGCGGTGTGCGATATATCATAGATATCATCTACGCACATGTTTCGTTAGACTGGCCCCCGTCTCGAAAATACTGAATTATTCTAAAAAGACATTTACTCTAATAATTTCGATTGCATAGACGTCTGATTCTAGAGACTGGTCACGTGTGGAAAGGTTTGTAACTTGACTGCGGGTCTAGGCTGCCTGTGAAACCACAAACTCAGCAGGACAATTAGCCATATCTCAGGAGCATTGATGGTATTCATAACCACAGACTGGCCAGCACCTTCTCCCTTTTCTCACTACAAACTGGTTGAACTAGTCATTAATGGGCCTTGAAATAGATATACTTTTAGGTTGATCTATTCTGTCATGTTTGTAACGACAGAATGTTGATGCAAACAAAATACAATATAATGATGATAGGTATATTATGGTTGTATTTGTAATTTGTAACTACTGTCATTACATTGCCATGCTTGCAACTGGGTATGACAAGAGGCCCAGCGGGCCTGCATCGCTAACCTGGTATAAATCTCACACGTGTAGCCTTAAAAGTGGACTAAAATAAAGTTACAGGCAAAATACCAGTGTCTTGACTTCAAGTCATTCAAAACACATTTGACCCTTGTGACCTTGAAACTTTATATACCTTCATCCCAGAATGCAGCTTGCCAAATATGACCAGCCTAGACCTTTGTTTATGAAGAAGTTGACTTTAAAAGATTTGTACACAATTGACCAGATGTGTTCTTGAAAGTGTGTCAAGGTCATTCACGCAAACAAACTTTTCATACCATTCATCCCAGCATGCTACTGGCTAAATATAATCACCCTGGACATTTTGGTTATTCAGAAGAATTTGTTTAAAAATTTGAACATATTTGACCGGTGTGACATTGAGTATGAGTGAAGATCATTTATTTGAACAAACTTGGTAGTATTTGACACTTTAGGTTATCTGAGTGCCAAGTGAACTACATTTTCGCAGAGTAAGATAAAACCTGTTTTTAATTTGAATTACGATTTGAAAAGCGATGACCAACAGGTGGCATTTTGTCTGAAAATTACCAGGTTTGGCCGACATTCTGAACCATGACATCATTTAAATGTGATATATGATGCCATTATCAACGATATTTTCCTTGACTTTAAACGAATATGAACAAAAATCACGAAATAGAAAGTACATATACTTCCTGTAAAAAGGAGAATTTTTTATTTTCCACTAGATTTTATGTTTATATTGAAAATTTCTTTTCCGGTTAAACGTCTCAGCATCCAATCCCCGCTCTTTGATTTTTGACTCATCAATACATATAGCAAAACAAAGACTTCCTTTTGGAATCTCCGACTCTCTTAAAGTTTAAAGACTGCTACTTGTAGTTTTAACCTAAACACACTTGGAACAATTGCAGTTATAGAAATCATCTGAGATTGTATGGCAATGAGTCTTCCAATGAAGTTTGATGTTTATCCATTTTGATCAAAACTCCTCGAGATATCGACCGGACACAGTTCGCGCCTGCCCGCCAGCCCTCTCACATGATAATAGAATAAACACATACATACCATTGTCTTTGACATATGCCTATGTTAAAATTTCAATGTAATGTAAAGATATTTCTTTTTCAGTTCAATTTATAAGTTGTAATTTTCAATGTTTTCAATGTTAGTGTTTTATTAGGAAAACATCTTGACTTAAGACACATTGAGAAATTTGAATCTTTGAAATTCGATTTAAGGAGCCTTAAAAAAAATGCAAATTAAATAGGATGCTTTACAAATGTTGTATATTATTATTATGTTTTTTTAAATATTCAAGAAAAAAGATATCCCTCCATTGCAGACCTCACCAACGTACAGCTATGGAGAGCCAATGGGATATTGAGAGGGTTTCTGTGTTGCTGTCAAGACTCATTGAGAGCGAAATCTTAGGGACAAGGGTGATAATGGACTTCAAGAGAAGAGCTTTGCTTAATCTGGAATATATGCATGACGTTTTGGACAGCGCAAAGACCGTGCTTTGTGGAAGTAAATCTGAAGGAATGTTTGTATTTGGTTCAGATATTGACCTCATGTTTGTAGAAAAAAATGTGGAGGTTATGTATCCCGGACAGTGTGTTTCTCCAGACAGTACACGCAGGACTGTGCTGTATGTGAGAGAGGCCGACTGCCGACCTGGATATGTGGCCTTACAATTAGGGCATATTGGACAGAAATGTAGCTTCAATCTATTCAATGCACTTGTTCCTATTGGAAATGCTACATTTGTTTCAAGTGACATGTTCAGAGAAACTTTTGTAAAAGACTTTAACCTATTACCAGATTTGTCCTATGAATCGAATGGGCCGAGCTTTTCGAATGGTTTTGTAGATATGGTACGATGCTTTCCCTGTAACAGTTGGCCAAAAGAGGCTTACCAATGGGTGACACGTCAACGTCTGTATGGATGGCCAACGCAAGCACTGATTGACAAAATTGTACATAGTGTTTGTCATATTGTTCCTGTCGGCGACAAATGTTCTGACGACACATTTTTACAGTGGAGGATATCGTTTACATCAGCAGAGAGACTGTTAGTTCACTCTTTTAGTCACATACAAATACAAGTTTACTTTTTGCTGAAATATTTCTTAAAACAAATGAAAGTCACACTGCGAAATATCTTTGGGAAAGAAGATGATGATATTTTGTGCTCTTATCATTTAAAAACACTGATGTATTTTTCAATAGAAAACTCTCATCCCAAGCTCTGGCAGGAACGAAATTTATTTAATTGCTTCTGGTTTTGCTTTAACATTTTGATATCTTATGTTAGGGCAGGGCACTTCCCTCACTACTTCATTCCGGCCAACAACTTGTTCCAGAGAAAGGTTCATGGCCAAAATCAACAGAAACTATTTCGCATTTTGGAAAGGTTTCATACAAAGAAGTTACTTTGTCTTTCACATGTTCATGGGACACTATGCAATGTCAATTTACTGGAACGTGTTTGTAGTGTTGGAGTGCAAACCAAACTAATGTGTGCACAAACTGCGCAAGAAATCGAGTACACACAGGATATGCATGTCAAACGCACCCTTGAGAAACAGGTTCTATCGCCTAGTGATGAACACAAACATTTGCCCATTATTAGATCAATACATTTACTAACGAACTCTCATTCAGAGGTAGAGGAAGCGCTCACATTTGCGGATACTGTCAGTTTGGTATCTGTATTAGCAAACACAAATGCTCACCAAAACCTGATGGGTGGGCTTACAAACAACAAGACCAGGTATCGGACCCTGAGGAAGTGTCAACACAGATTGACACTTTGTGCCTCAATGGGCACAAACGTTTTGGATTTGGCAACTCTTCACTTCCTGACAGGGAACTACTTAAAAGCCCTACAGATGTGTAAACAAATAACTTCACAGCCATCATATTACATCCGTCCATATACTCTCTTGCCAGAAAAACAAGAAGCAATGTATATAAAGCAATACTGTGGCAAAGGATATACCTCAACTTACAAACTGAAGAAGACACTCACACATGAAATTCGTGTGCATAAAGAAGTTATGCATCTTCCACACCTTCGCCTGGAGGTATTAAGAAACGCATATATTGGTGTGTTAATAACCCCACTGCCATATGCTGTGTTCCTGTCCTTCCTGTGCTGTCATGAGCTTAGGGACAAAAGAGGACGTGATTCAGCACTAAGTAACATGATAATGGTCAAGTTAGATGAGCGCCAAGGAGACTACTGGATGGTGCATACTATGTTGGGAATATGTCACGAAACCATTGGGGACTACCCTAGGGCCATCAATGCTTACGTGGACTCAGCTAATACAAAGAAAGAGGAGTATGAGCAAAACCCTGCCCTGGAGAGGATCGCTGCTCTCAAGAGATTTGTCACTTGATGGAACTATTGTTACGTGTTTCTGGACTATTTGTTAATAACAGTGATGAATACTAGTTGTGAAGTGACAGTCATACGAACACACGTCGCTCAAAACAAAATATTGTTGAAAACTATAAACATAGAGAGCGAAAGGGAGGGACATTAAACTGAAACCTGTATCAACTGTGATAGATACATTGATTGATTGATTGATTGATTGATTGATTGATTGCTGTGACGTCTATTAACATGTAAACACCACACCTTCAACTAGGTCCTACTGTATACATTTGTATGTAACCCTGTGTAATATGGATACCTATATAAACCATACCTTCAACTAGGTCCTACTGTATACATTTTTATGTAAACTGAACCTTTATGATATGGATACCTGTATAGGGAGACCTTCGAGAGGGTCCCACTGTGTATATTTTTTTATGTAAACTGAACCTGTGTAATATGGGTACCCGTATAAACCAGACATTTAGGTAGATTCCACTGTACATATATGAATACCTGTATAAACCAGACCTTCAAGTTGGTCCCGCGGTATATATTTGTTTGTAAAACTGAACATGTGAAATATGGATATCACTATCAGTCAGCCCTTCAACTCTGCCCTACAGTATACATTTGTATGTAAACTGACCCTGTGTAGTATGAAAATCTGTATAAACCAGACCTTTGAGTAGGTCCCACTGTACATATTTTTATGTAACCTGAACCCGTGTGATGTGGATACCGGTTAAACCTGACCTTTAACTTAGTCCCATTGTATATTTTTTATGTAAACTGAACCTGTGTAATATTGATACCTGTATAAACCAGACCTTCAAGTTGGTCCCACGGTATATGTTTGTATGTTAAACTGAAATATTGATACCTGTATAAAGCTGACCTTCTATTAGGTCCCACTGTATAAATGTGTATGTAAACTGAACCTGTGTAATATTGATACCTTTATAAACAAGACTTTCAAGTTAGTCCCACGGTATATATTTGTTTGAAAAACTGAACTTGTGTCATTTCGATACTTGTATGAACCAAGCATTTAACTTTGTCCCACTGTATATAGTTTGATGTAAACTGAACCTGTGTAATATGGATACTTGTATAAACCGATATCAGTCAGTTATCATCAATACTCCACAGCCAATGAAAAACGCTCCTGCAGTAGAGTAATGGTAAAACTGACTGGCTTTGAAGTTCGGTGTCGCTCCACCTAGTCTGTAATCTTCGAAGGACAGGTATCAGCCCAGCGATTGGTCAGGTATTTTAACCTGAGACCAATCAAATAGCTAGCCGCATGCCTTCGATTGTGCTATGACATATCCAAGGGGTGCAGAAATCGAAAGTGAGCGTAAACGTGGCCTGGAGTATTGAGGATGCAATCATATGTGCTTATCAATGACTTTGTGGAAAGTTAGAGCTAGTCAAAAAGGTCTCTGCTAATCCAGACTTGAGGAATTAAGAGACAACAATTATGTCACTGATGTACATGTGTAGATACCCGAGTAGTCAGCCGTCACTTCTATAAACGTTTTCTTCCGGTTGGAAAGGTTCATACAGCACGACCAGTGAAATGTTAATGCTTGTGCTATATGAAGCAGTAAATAATCGGTAGCCATTCAATTTGTTTGGAATCAAATATTATAGTACAATTACTATTTTCTTCAACCTTACTACTGAAGATCTGTTAATTCTTACAAAACAGTTATTTTTTTAATTTTGCAAATGCATGACAAGTCGTTAAATAATGTAGTTTGTAAATGTTTTTCTCAATTTAAAAAAACTAAACATATACCCCAGGTACTATACCTTTTGAGGACTACATGTTGAAGATTGTTATCGACAAATCAATTAATTAATATTTGTATAGGGAGGATAACTGTTAAATAAAAATTCTGAAACCCATAACAAGGCGTTATATTTGTATATTGCAGCACAGGTACTAGCCACGTCTGTCAACACACCTATAATATAATCGTATAGGTGTATTGACAGACGAAGCTAGTACCTGTGGTTGCAGCATCATCACTGAATGTCGGCTTTTAGCTCCCTAATTACGCTTCGCTGCTTCCCATGAAACTGGGGAAACTAAGGACTGTATTTACTCCAGGGAGAGACAATTGCATGTGGTATATTGTATTAGGTGATGCCGATTGTAGACTACCTGGTAATCATACAGATAAAATAAATTTCTACAGATAGACAAATCTGATTTTCGACTAATGTACAACACCTATATAAATACCACACTCATTTTGGGATAGAGCTGTTAGGGTGGTCGGGTGGTGCAGTGGATAGTGCACTTGCCTTTCAGCAAGACAGCTGGGGATCGATTTCCCGATCGGACGTGAAAAGGTATGAGGTGACCTGTGATCAATCAACGTGGGTTTTCTCCAGATACTCCAGTTTCCTCCCACAATAAGACCCCCACGCGCTAACATCCGAGCCAACAAGAGTGATTAATATAAGTTGAAATAACTTGTTTCATAACTGTTGTTAAATATAAAGTTTATATTTATATATAGAGAGAGAACTGTTAAGTGTTGTTAAGTTTGTCAAACATATCAGGGACGTATAATGGACTCTATATACTGTCCCCGATAATATCTACTACCCTGTATCAGGGACAGTATATAGATAATATCCATTATACGTCCTTGCCTGTATTGTATTCAAATTGTGTTAACATTTCACCTCCTCGACCCAGGAGGTAGTAGAATTATGAATTGTGTTATCATTTCATCTCCTCGACCCAGGAGGTAGTAGAATTATGAATTGTGTTATCATTTCATCCCCTAGACCCAGGAGGTAGTAGAATTATGAATTGTGATATCATTTCAGCTCCTCAACCCAGGAGGTAGTAGAATTATGAATTGTGTTATCATTTCATCTCCTCAACCCAGGAGGTAGTAAAATTATGAATTGTGTTATCATTTCACCTCCTCAACCCAGGAGGTAGTAGAATTATGAATTGTGTTATCATTTCAACTCCTCAACCCAGGAGGTAGTAGAATTATGAATTGTGTTATCATTTCATCTCCTCAACCAGGAGGTAGTAGAATTATGAATTGTGTTATCATTTCACCTCCTCAACCCAGGAGGTAGTAGAATTATGAATTGTGTTATCATTTCAACTCCTCGACCCAGGAGGTAGTAAAATTATGAATTGAACTATCATTTCAACTCCTCGACCCAGGAGGTAGTAGAATTATGAATTGTGTTAACAGTTCACCTCCTCAACCCAGGAGGTAGTAGAATTATGAATTGTGTTATCATTTCATCTCCTGAACCCAGGAGGTAGTAGAATTATGAATTGTACTATCATTTCACCCTAGGGTTCAGCCCCACCCTTTGTACAATTTTGAATCCCCGTCACCTAGTGCTTCCGGTCAAATTAAGTTAAATTCCAATCAGTGGTTAAGAAGAAGAAATCTTTAGAAGAAACTGTTAACGTACGACGGGATGGACGGTGGAGGCTACAGTATGACATAAGCTCACCTTGGTCCTTCTTATTCATGCAGGATTGGAGTGTGGTTGGGGCATTCATGTCTAATTTAGATACCTTTGAACCTAAACAAAACAGCAAACCTTGTTCCTCGAGTGCCTGGATAAGTATGATACAGGCTAATCTTTCCCACAAAGCAGTAACTTATATTACAATTGATTCCAGTTGGATCTTGGTACTCATTATCTTCATTAGATCTATGCAAGTTTGACCTTTTTCTTTTAGATAGGTAGCAACTTCTGAAACCTCCAATGCTTGGAGCTTTTGGCTTTACTCATTCACCCCTGAAATTGTATAATGAACTATTCCACCCATTGAATTGGAAGAGTTCAAATGTATCTTCAGGGGTGTCAACCTCTGAAACCTCTTATGATCGGAGCTTAACTGTTGCTTAACCCTTTCACCACTGTAGACCATATAATGGATACATCTAGAGCACTGCATGGGAGAGTCTATTTAAGTTATATAGGGGTGAAAGGGTTAATGCCAGCAAGTTATATATCAAGTTTTATGACTCTATGTCGGTGATTCAAAAGAAGTTGTTGGAATTTTTTTACAGATCTGGTGCCTGCAATCCTGATTAAAGGTCAAGGTCATTTCTTTACACAAACTCTGTAGTACTAAATTCCAGCAAGCTACTGGCTACTTATCATGACTTTAAAGCTTTTGCTTCCTCAGAAGAAACTGAATGTTAAACGGATTTGACCAACAAGATATAAGTCTAGATTATTTCCTTCTCAAACACTGTAGCACTGCATATCAGCAAGGTCCTGTTTACAAATCATAAATGCAGACCTGTTGATTCTTCAAAAGAAGTTTGAGTGTTTTAACAGATTTGCCCAGTGACCTTGAATATAGGTCAAGGTCACTGCTTTTCTCTCTGTTGTATAAATCTTTAGCACAACTAAGGACCAAGAGAAACCTACTTGTTTAATTTGAAAAAAAAAGAAGTCCCTGGTCCTTTCTTGGAATAGCTTTAACATAAACTGTCAACAACTTAGGAAAGGGGCAGTTCAAAATGAAACAAACGCATGCACCTACAAGCACCACGGAGAACAAAAAAATGGCATTTGAGAATGATCTTTCCAATACTTCTTCAGAAATATTGATAACATTCCGTCTAAATCCAAGATGGCTGCCAGGACCCAACTAAGGTCCAAGCCAAAACAACCTTAGATTTGATTTTAGTAAGATTCCGTTCACACTTCCTGACGAAAGTGTGATAACAAACTTTACTTGGGCCTAAACGAGTCCTACAGTATTTATTTCTGTTGTTGAAAAATGTACAAAATAGTTAAGTATAATGTTAACTTAAGTTTGTCAGGACCATGAGCTGATCATTCCTAGACCGAGTTTCAGTTAAATCTGCCCTGCAGAATTTGTTTTTAAGTTTGAAATAGTTTTTTCAAAATGGCGGTCGTGTCGGCCATATTGGATTTCTGATCGACCCGAAAAATAACAACACTTTGTCAGGACCATGAGTTGATCATTCCTACAAAGTTTCAGTTCAATTGGCCCAGCAGAACTTGGCTTTAAATTTGAAATAGTTTTTCAAAATGGCGGCCGTGTCGGCCATATTGGATTTCTGGTCGACCCGAAAAATAACAACACTTTGTCACGACCATGAGTCGATCATTCCTACAAAGTTTCAGTTCAATAGGCCCTGCAGAACTTGACTTTGAGTTTGAAATAGTTTTTCAAAATGGCGGCCATGGCGGCCATATTGGATTTCTGATCGACCCGAAAAATAACAACGCTTGGTCAGGGAGATGTCAGTAACCTTCCCATAAAATATTAATGAAATCCCTTTGCCAGTATTTCAGCTTAATTTGAAAATGTAAAATGTTAACGGACGACGGACGACGACGGACGAAGACGGATAGCAATAGGTAAGGTGACCTAAAAATCCAAGACGGCTATCTGCTATCTTTTTTTCATTATTAAAAGGATTTTGGAGAAATCTACTATTGCAAATCGAGTCCCATATCAGTCCTAAATGAAACATGCACATAGATAAACCATGGAGAACCTATTGATGCAATTTGAAAGTGAGCTTCTTGCGAAATAGTGACAACAAACTAATTGTCAAAAATGCAAGATGGCTGCATGGTAGCCATCTTGTTATTTCAATCGTTCTATATAAGTTGAGCATGCACATATAAGGACAAAGAGAAGCCAACAAATGAGATTTAACAAACATCTCTGAACTTAAAATGTCAAAATCCTATATAGCCAATGGCAATGCTATTCTTCCAATCAACTTCTTTAGGGGTTGAGAAGAACTTTCATATATTTGTCCGGTACTTCAAACGAAATAGTAATAAAAAGAATTGTTTGTTGTCACAGACCACAGACAAAATGTGATTTGAACAACACAGCTGAAGATGGTGGGCAAAATAAGGGACAACTAGGTTAGATATGGCTGGATTACTGATAAATCACGGTTTTACAGTATTATTTCATACATGAATTTTACTTGCAATTCAAGGCTTTTGGTGCCTTTTCATTAAAACAAATTCTCAAAATATAGTAATCTGGATGTGTAATCAAGATTTCTCTATACTCACCATATAAACACCAACAACACTACAACTATTATCTAACACCTGTCGCGCTCGGTAATCCGAAAATTTAGACATTTTGACAAATATTTCATTTTCTGCATTAATTTTTGTGAGAATAACACCACACAAGAGTTCCATGGAAGTGGATGTGTCGCCTGCGCAGGAAGCTGGGAGATTGTGCTTAAGCACTGCATGAAGTTTGAGTTTGATTGGCCCAAGGAAACTCAAGTTATCGCACGAAAACAGATTTTCAATTTATAATAAGAGTGACCTTGACCTTTGACCTTCCGACCTGAAAAGCAATCCCAAGCAAGCACTTTTGGTAAGGAAGCAATGCAAGAAGTTTGAGTTTGATTGGCCCAAGGAAACTCAAGTTATCGCACAAAAACAGTTTTTATATTTATAGTAACAGTGACCTTGACCTTTGACCTTCGGACCTGAAAAGCAATCCCAAGCAAGCACTTTTGGTAAGGAAGCAATGCATGAAGTTTGAGTTTGATCGGCCCAAGGAAACTCAAGTTATCGCACGAAAAACCTCTGTGCGGACGACGACGCCTATAGCAATACCTGTGTGTCACCAGCTTTTCGCAGGCGACACAAAAACCATCAAAATTCAATGCTCATTTATTTTTTTTTACCTTTTCAAGACATTTGTGTTAAATTTAGGGACCTTTTCACCAATTTAAGAGCTTTTAAAGACAAACTATTATGTTCTTAGGGCCTGTTTTAACCCTGTTTTGTATACTTATCCATAATCAAATCTTTGTAATGTAACAAGACCCAGAGGGATCTTGATGTCTACCATTGTAAAATCTTCATTAGTAAGAATTGTTTACTAGTAAGATGACAGGCAATTTGAATAACCCACTATCTAATGTTGGTGGGCTAAAAATCAAGAACAACATATTCAGTATTTTGTTCCTTTTAATTATTATCATTTTTCTGTGGTATCTTTTGCCCAAGGATGTCCCACAGAAAAGTCTCATGGCCTTCGGTAAAATTCTCAGGCACCAGACGATATTTTCTCCAATCCAACTTAAATCTCTCTGGATTTTTTTCCGAGTCTAACTTCTTCAAATCGGATTCAGAAAACACTTTTTGCTCGGAATACATGAACCTGTATGGTTTTATCATAATATATTTCTTGTTGATGCCATGTTTCTCTCTGTAAAGTCGAAATACTGCCTCCCTGTACCCTTTCCTAATCTTCAAAAATCGCCAAAACCCCAAACTATAAAGACCAAAGGCAGCGAAAATCATAATCTGTAGATGATGTGGTATCACGTGAAAGTTGACCACGCTAGCCACGGCTATATTCCCAAACATCCAAAACACACACATCCTACCGAACACATTTGCCACACCAAAGCGAGTACGTCCAAATACTTCCGTTTCTTTGATGTTGTTGTAAATGAGGGAATAAAGCACTGGGTCGACACCATCCGATCTGTAAAGTACAAATGAAGGATTAGTCGTCTTTTGTTGCGATGTATCTCCACTTCCTTTCTGCTCACTGGATTGTAACATTTCAGGATTCAGAGACACATGTTCAGATTTTCTGGTAGTACGGTTTTTCTTGAATGTTTTTTTCAGATAATTTCTGACATGAGGTTTTGTTTGGTTTTCCGTTGTTTCCACATGGTGTCCATGGCCAGGTGGGTACACAGACAAGCTTGTTGCTTGGATACATTTCTGAAATGATAATATACAGTTTTGAGGAAGATAATACATGTAGTGGATTTACAGTAAGCTGTGTATTTATAGAAAAAGTGAGTGTGCTCAATCAATCAGAGCTAATGTTGTTGTTTTTTCTTAATATCAGCAAGTACTTTTGGGAAAGTTCCCGAGTCAAAATATGGAAAAGTTTACAGAAAAATTATAAAATTCAGAAAATACTGAAATATGAAAAATAAATATACTGAAATATGAAAAAACAAGAGGCCCAGAGGGCCTGTATCGCTCACCTGTTTCTTTTGTTACATGCAACTGACATATAGGTAACTTAAGACCATTTGGTAACTAGAAAACAAGACATTTTAACATCTCTTAAAAGGTTCTGACGGTTCTGAAGATATTGTTGATTGAAACTTCAAATTTTAATTTTAAAGCTTTTAACCAAAGTTGACATTTGAATCTCGATTTGCACTTAAAGTTGACCTTTGACCTCATTACTGTAATGAAGAAAACAATTCACACAGCTGGTCTACATAACAAACCTAAGTATCATGACTAGTTCAAATGGTTCTTAGGATATTGTTGTTTGAAGTTTTTAACATATTTGACCCCTGTGACCTTGAAAATAGGTCAAGGTAATTTTAATGAGGAAACTTTATAGCACTCCATCCCAGGTACCTACTGGCAAAATATCATGACCCTGGGCCTTATGGAACTTGAGAAAAAGATTGTTAAAGCTTTTTACCAGAGTTGACATTTGACCCCCGACTAGCATTTAAAGTAGACCTTTGACCTCATAAATTTAATTGAAAAGAATATTCGCACTGCTGGTCTACAAAACATACCCATGTATCATGACTCTAGTTCAAACGGTTCATAGGATATTGTGGTTTGAAATATTTAACATATTTAAACTCTGTGACCTTGAAAGTAGGTCAAGGTCATTTTAATGAGGAAATTTTTAGCACTACATCCCAGGTACCTACTGGCCAAATATCATGACCCTGGGCCTTATGGAACATGAGAAGAAGATTGTTAAAGCTTTTAACTAAAGCTGACATTTGACCCCCGACTAGCATTTAAAGTTAACCTTTGACTTCATTACTGTAATTGAGAAAAATATTCGCACTGCTGGTCTTCATAACATACCCAAGTATCATGACTCTTGTTCAAATGGTTCTTAGGATATTGTTGTTTGAAATTTTTAACATATTTGACCGCTGTGACCTTGAAAGTAGGTCAAGGTCATTTTAATGAGGAAACTATATAGCACTCTATCCCAGGTACCTACTGACCAAATATCATGACCCTAGGTCCAACAGTTTTTCCGAAGAAGTCGTTCAAAAGAAAAAATTGACGGACGGACGATGGAAGCCGCAGTACAGCATAAGAATAAAAATGAAAATACTGAAATTATTTTTTTTTCAGAAAATACTGAAATATGAAAAAATTCGCAAAGCAATTGCTAAATTTGGAAAATACTGGAATTGAGGACAATGCCTGCAGGACATGTAATATGTGTTACTTGGCTGAAAACCTTAACAGTTGTTGGAAGAAACTATGGTAAAAACCTTATGTCTTATCTGACCTAAAATGTGTTAACCCTTAACCCCCAGCAAACTGCATTCTAATATATTATCACTCTAAAAACCACATCATTTGAAAACAGTCGTTCAAACTTTAGTGGAGACTCAACAAACTCGCAGTGATTGACGTTAGAACGGACGATAAAACAATAACAGATTGTAACCTTTGTTCAGACATTTGTCTGAAGTAGCTGACTTTAATGACAATATTCCATGAAAAATCTGCATGTTTTAATGGTCAGATTAATAACTTTTTACACTAAAATCTGTCATAAAAAAACCCACAAATGTGATAGGAGATTCCATGGTTTTTAGTGATCAATCATGACCTTTGACCCATTAACCTTGACTGATGATGCAAACATGTGACATTTGACCTAGACCTTCGACCCATTAATCTAGACAGATGACCAACAAAACATAATCTGGTGTAGAACTCACTCTATACTACCATGCTTTGGTGCCAATGTAAACTTAAATTCATGAGATATCAGGTGCACAAGCTTTTTATTATGGACAAACAGACACACTTACAAAGTGATTACCATACCCCCTTACTTATAACTAATTGGGGGTGTAATGATTTTTTTTTAAATGGTTAAAAAAATTGAAAAGAAAGTTTTGAAAACAGATTTCCTACATACCCAACCAAACTCAAAATTTGTAGCCCTAAATACATTTTATTGCATCTTTTGTGTATAAAAATGTTTTTTTTTTAAAACTACCTCTACCAAATTCAAAATGTGTAGCCCTAAATACATTTTATTGCATCGTTTGTGTATAAAAATGTTGGGTTTTTTTAAACTACCTCTGAGAAACAACCACGGTTCTCCTGAAAATGTTCTTTTTTTACCTGACTCTGTCCTTTGCTTGACAGCAGCAGAAATCTCTGGCGTAAGGCAACACATAGAAGGCAATTCTGCATTTTTCTGTTAGATATTTTATCTCTTCATTTCTTGTAACAGCAGACTCATCACTTCTCAAGCTAAAAGAAAAATCAAAATGAGAAATTTAATATCCTTGACATTTTACCATATATATATTTTAGGACTGAATGGGAACAAATACACCAAATCTGAGAAATATATATCCAACAATTTTTGAGAGAAAAAGCAATTACAAACTTTGATCTTGAAATATATTATAAGGGAAGCTTGTATACAAAATTTGAGCAAGACTGCAACCTTAGTGGCTACTGTTCTATATATCCAGGGATCAATAGTTTATTATACATACATGTAATAGAATTTACATGTAAGTGCTGGTCCTGTAGCCGGAGACCACAAAAATATTGAAAGGACCATTTCCTCCATTTCTTTTGATTTTTTTTGTTCCTTCACATTTGTGTCTTGATTGGAAACAGAACAAAATAAGGCTAATTATCATCCCTTCACTATCAGAATGCGAATTATCGTCCTCTCATAACGAAGGGACGATTAAAACCTTTGCTTTGTTCCATCGCCTCTCAAAAGAAGGTGCGAAAATTAAAGATACATTTCTAAGGTGTCTGGAGTGGCAAGGAAACAAAGAAACACTCAGTATCATTACTTTGCCGGAAAGAGACGTTAATTAATGTTCCTTCACCCTTATAATGTCATCAATTTGTAATCTTACCATTTACCAATTTGTTGATTAACATAAAGCACTTTGCTGTTTGATTTTCCTCCGATTCTGCCATAACCCACAGGGGCTAGCAACGATTTATATGGGATAAGAATAAAAATAACGAGAAAATGTTATGTGCAGTTACGTATTTTTTCTCGCTATTTTTATTCTTATCCCATATAAATCGTTGCTAGCCCTGTGCATAACCCGAGTTTCCTCTGGCCCGGACACCAAACATGGACATTTTGACAGATATGCCAGATGTCCCATGTCTGATGTCAGGGCTACTCCAACAATGTTACAGGTTTTACACGGTGAGATACTTTTGACAGCCGCCGCGTCGGCAAAATCATATCTGATAGAAAAAAAGGCCGACCAGCGGCCTCCTACATGTTATAGGAGTAGTGTCAGGGCCAAAGGAAACTCGGGCTAATTCGGCCACAGGTAGGCCTACTATCCTCGCATGTCGATTCACCTGTAAGAAAATCTCGGAAACAAATGCTTGTGAACAGACACTAGAACATACACTTACCATGCAAATGATATGCCTATCGATATTTGAGCCTTTAAGACCATGTAAGAACGAACGGACAGTGCCGAGGCGACAATTTAGCAACGACCTTGCAACAAAACCGGAAGCGTCCATTAAGGGCGCATTCGCTTACAGCGAACCGATTGAAAACCACATAGATTCACGCCTTTGCCATTACCAGGCCATGTGGGTTTTCAACAAAATCCAAAACATGTTTCGGCCAAGTGAGCAATGGCGTTTCGTAGCGTCCGTCGTCTGTCTGCTGGATAACCAGCCGAACCACTCAATCAATCACTCAAAAGTCCGTTGTCCGTCAACTTTATCCTTTAGAACGGTACAAATTAAGTTAGTCAAAAGGGTAATATTCGGCGTGAGACTTGCGAAGCTACCGAGAGCGCCCAGCATCAGTGACTGCATAGAAACCACAGGGCTCAATACTTACCGTCGTTGCATTTTAATATTTTTATCAATGATAATTTTTACCGCATTAAGGAGTCCACTTTGTACAATCACGCTGATGACAACACAAAGTTACATAAAGTAAAATAGCCAAACTATGAAAAGTGTATTAGAAAGGGAGGCGTTTATTCTTACGAATGGTTTTACAATAAATGATATGAAGGCTAATGACTATGAGTCTGATTTTAAAACTTCTTGCACATAAAACGCATGAAAATGATTGCATGTGAGATTTTGAAAATTGTTAACCAAATGTCTTTGGGTATATACAAGAATTGATGATTAAAAAAGTATCCAATTACAACCTAAGGCAAGAGAAGACTGTAGATTTACCTAGGGTAAGAACTACCAGGTGTGGTAAAAATCATTTCGGTATGAGACTGTCCGCATATGGAACTGTCTGCCCAACGACCTACGAAAGGCTGATAACTAAGGATTTTAGCACGATTTCTCAGTCGGTATGAGAAATCGTGTCGTGTCGGGATGAGAAATCGTGCCGTAACAGACGGCCACAACAGTAAGTCCAACTTTTCTACCCTGCCTGGTGGTTCTCTCCTGTCATAAACCTGAAATCTGTGATAAACTAGGCGCTACTTTAAACATATTTGTGTGTACTTTCATAAACTTTCGTGGTTTCAAATCATATCACAATCTATACCAGTACTAGTTCTATATTTATATTTTACGAACTAAGTGATACATAATTTATTCTCAATTTTGAATCTGTTCAATTTTAAACATACTAGTGCAGTCTTCTTACTATTGGTACTGTATGATAATGATGAAATTGATATTTATAACTTTCTTACACAGTAAAGAACAGTACAGGAGTTCGGCCCAATTGGGAAATAGAGGTGAATCAACTGAGGGATTTTATCCCCAACCTGTAACCAAATATACAATTTCTACGCATGGAGGCCAGGCACCTGGTGGGAACCTTGCTGACCTGTCAGCATTCTTGTTGGTATATAATTAATAAATTAAATAACATATAAGATATCTTATATAGCATCTCATTTAGTTTCTATATAAGATACCTTATATAGCATCTCATTTAATTTCTATATACGATACCTTATATAGCATCTCATTTAATTTCTATATAAGATACCTTATATAGCATCTCATGCTGATAGGAAACAGTCATGCTGATAGGGTTTTTAACTGCAGGCTTCGGAATTTCTAAAAAAAAAATCAGAGGCCCGTATTGGCGCCAAATCCTAAGATTTTCATTGGTTCCAAGTTCCAACTTATCTGTTGGATCGAGTCATGCTTACAGTCAATTCGTCTGGTAACTTCCGCTCAAACGTTCGATAGGGGCCTAGCTATGAACTGGAAAGATCTCGTCAGTCCTCTGATAAATACTGACAACCATTAACTTTAACACTACCAATTTCCGACTTGGATAACAACTTGATAGCAATCATATTTTTTCGACCAGTCGCAGAATTTAACATACAATTAAGTTAAGGATGTACTCTTCTGAGGTTTCAATCACGTTCAAGTCTCGTTTTGATCTGGTGTGACGGGTTTTTGTAATATTTAACAAATTATGATCAAGTTTATAAGCAAACACGCATATGAAAAATATGTCAAAAAACTAGATGCCTGTTGTTTGTAGAACTTTTTTTACAATAATTTAAAATAATTACCAATTTGGCGGCCATTTTGAAAATGTGTATTAATGTGTATTTCTTGCGCTTCAAAAGAGGCCAAAATTTCACCTTTTTTGACACTAGATTGATCGCTTAAATTGTCATTGTGTCGCCATTTTTAATTCTAGCAGGTTCAATTTTGCTGTACAACTTTATAATGTTTAATATGATAAAAATAATATGCAACAAACTGGAAAATTATACATTACAACGGCCTTATCTAATTCCGTGTCATTACTGATATTTTTTTTACATATTTAATGTAACTGAAGCACTTTTGATTTTTGACCCCGAAAAAGGTAAAAAAAAATAACACGAATGATAATGGGACAAAAAAAGAAGCACACGGTCCCCCATTTTTGTGGATGTTTAGGAAAGAAAAACACAATTTCTTTTAATTCATTAAATATCACAAAAAGTTTAATAGCAGAACTTTTCATATCAAGCGTTTAATCTGCAAAAAATGGTAAAAAATTAGTATCTTTCATAAAAAAAATAGGGGGAAGGGGTAAATTACATCGGATTTCCGGTTGTTCCGCTTAAACGAAAAGGCCCCGAGATAAACCTTACTTGCGAAATTATAGAAAGATCTATAGCAAAATAAGAAATTGCGAAATCCAAGATGGCTGTATATTTTTCTGATTAGTGTCCAAATGAAACATGTACAACTAAGGAATAAGGGAAATCTACGTTTGTAATTCGAGAAAGATCCGCCCAGTACTTTACGTTGTCATATCTTTAACAACTTTGACAGTCCGGGGGTCGTGTTTGGAGTGGACACTGATTGCATACACACGCTAATCAACAGAGCATGCGCCATAACTGGACCCCCCATCACTACGGTCACTTGTTAGTTGGACCACGGCATTAGATTAGACCATGGTTGGACCGCCCAGCACGTGTACAGGTAAATACACATCAGTGTCAGTATATAAAATAGTAACTGTGTTAAAAAAAATAAAAAATAAACTTCAAACGGATCGTTTAATTAAGTTTTGAACATTTTTTTCACAGTGTTAGGTAACTTTGAGTAGGAATATCTATGATTGATGTATAACTGACACCTTCTACAGAGGTACGTACAGTTTTTGTAAGTAATATTTTATAATGCATGACACTTGCTTCACCCAGCAACGCGTACACCTATTTTGGGTTTAAAACACATTCGACCGAGTTCATGGCCAATGAAACCGTTCTCATGCTAAAGCATGGATTTTGTGCTCAAGCCTAATTTCTTGTTCTGGTTGTACCTTAATAAATAGATCTTGTTTTTTCAATGAGTTGGAAATATTTTGAAGAGACTTGAAGCCAAATGCTGTTTCGACTTTTTGATCGTTTGAAATTATTTAAGCGAGTTGGTTTGAGCACATAATCCATTCTTGAGCATGAGAATGGTTTCATGAATACGGGCCCAGGTCTCAAACTCGAGAGGTTACGCTCGGACTACCGCTCAGTGTACTCCTAATGGATTTTTTTTATGTATTATTAAGAAACTGTGCGGCAACATTTTGTATTATCTTGTATTTTACACATGTGTATCTTAAATACAACATCATTCAGTAGAACAATCGTGTCTTCAGTGTCATCATGTCCACCCCGACCGACATTAGTTAATCAATAATTAATTATACTTAAAAATTAATAATCGTTGCATAAACAATGATAGCATCCGATAATTCACACGTGTCGGCGGTGTACGACATCGACACGTACACACAACAGTACACAACTGCCGACGACATGGCTAGTACAGTTTGTATCACGCTGCTAATTCTACTGGAATAAACAATAATATCAACAGTACGTGTCAAGGCCGATGACACGTGACTTAGCACCTGGTTCCTTATAAGTGGTTGGTATAAAAGTAGGAGAAACCGCACTATCGCTACCAGTTTTCGTGATAATCTCGAAAGCATCATTATGAAACGGATCCAGGATTACTTCCAGAAGGCGGAGAGCAGAGACGACTCTGTCCAAAAGAAATGGAGAGAACCGCCATCATCTGCAACAAAACCAGAGACACGACCTGTTCCAAGGCCAAAGTTTGACGTAACAACCACTCAACCGTGCCCACGTGTCCCTCCTACCACACCGCCCACCAACACACAAAGTGATGACGAAAGTGATGACGTATACCTGGAGGAGGAGCCAAGTCTGAGAAAAATACGTGGCAAATATAAATTTTATACGGTAGCCGAGAAGAAAGAACTTCTAGATTTGGCCGAGATGTATGGCACATGTGTCATATCCTCTAAATATGGTTTACCAAAATCCACTCTTTCAACATGGAAGAAGACCTTTTGTCCCGATTCTCCCAAAACACAAAAAGGGAGGGAAATTGGAGGCGGCGGGAAACTGGTGTACTCCGAGAACGTGGAGCTCAAGATTGTCGGTTGGATACGAAATCGACAGGAACTCCAACTTCCGGTTTCTCGGCACAGTATACAGCTGTATGCACAGAATTTAGTGCTGTCTGTCAACCAACAGCCGACCTTCAAGGCCTCGGACGGCTGGCTGGCAAGATTTTTAAGAAGGAATAATTTATCCCTGAGGAGAACCTCGACATCTGCAGCTGGTCATAAACAGCCTGGGGATATCACGGACTTGTGAGAGAATTGGAACTAACGAGAACATCATCAATGCATCTCAAACATCAACGGCCCTTTTTAGGGCCACCAAATACACTAAAAGATCCAGAAAACGTATCGAAAAAGCGCAAAATCACAGCCCTAACCCGGGGGGGG